>NW_013687450.1:0-1189 GCF_000517525.1 Limulus polyphemus | reverse complement strand
GTGTGTACTGTGCTGTAACACAATGGTACAGTAAACGGTAGTGTGTGTGTACTGTACTGTAACACAATGGTACAGTAAACAGTAGTGTGTGAACTGTGCTGTAACACAATGATACAGTAAACGGTAGTGTGTGTAATGTGCTGTAACACAATGGTACAGTAAACAGTAGTGTGTGTACTGTGCCGTAACACAATGGTACAGTAAACGGTAGTGTGTGTACTGTGCTCTAACACAATGATACAGTAAGATGACAATTTGTATCGTGTATTTCTCTACTTCACACCACTGTATTTTGAAGCAGCAGAACCAAACAATGATGTCTTGCTTGAATCAGAACAAAATATAAAAATTACATACGACAGTAAGCCTAACTTAAGTTCGAACAATTTTCATGCAACAAAGTACGATAAACGATTATGTAAAAATTATGTACACGATTCTGTACCAGAAGAGCTGCTAAAACCACAAACAGTTGTTATTGACGAATTTCGCCCAAAGTGCGGGCTTTCCTAATTTTGAAATGATAAACTAGAATGAAGTCAGACAGTCAACATTACACAGCGCCAGCTCGTGGACTACTCTAAAAATAATAATAATAATGATATTTGAATATCATAGGTATATATCCACGGCCCCCAAAGTGCAAAGTGCGATCTCTGTTGCTGCGGTAAAGGGGCGCGCACTACGGAAACTCGTATCGACGATCCGGCTCGCTAACCACTGGGCTGCGTTCGGCCCTTAAAAAGAAAAAAAAACAACTCACTGACCACCGTAATAGCTCATCAACTGGATATCCTCGCTTTTAGCGGTGTTTTCGGCCCTTAATAACATCAGTGTAACTTAATGTAGAACTGTGATAATGTTATGTAAATATCACACAGCTTTCTCCTTAGTGTTAGGCCTAATGCTGAAATCAACACTCTTGAATGGAGTTCTATTTTTGAATAATAATTACACGTTTCCATTTAAGTATCAAGACAAGGCCTAAAGGGAATTTGAAAACTATTTTTTTGAATTAGAAAAGAATGCTTGTTTATTATTGAGAATATTTGACACAATAATATAGAAAAATGTTTATAAATCGAAACTAAAATTAAGACTGCAGTTTTATGTCTCACGATATTCTACAAAGACGATTGGACTGCAGTTTTATGTCTCACGATATTCTACAAAGATGACTGGACTGCAG
>NW_013687449.1:0-1190 GCF_000517525.1 Limulus polyphemus | reverse complement strand
ACAGTATTCAATGGTTTTTACTGGAACTGATGGTAGGTACAATATTCAATGGTTCTACTGGAACGGTGTCAGAAATTCACGCGTGGTTTAGGAATTTCTTGTTCCTCTAGGCTAGCTCCGACCAATCCATCAACAGTCCCATCAGTGACGTTTAACTTCTAAAAATAAAAATGAAAAGAGCCGACCAGATCATTAAGGATGGTGATTTCCAGTGTTCGCTTTAGATCAATATACGATCTGGGGAGATACCACAGGAAAGCCCAAGTAGTAGGACCAGTCTTAACTGAAGAACTATTCTAGAACAATATTTTTCTTGTCTAGCTAACGTCACTAACGACTATGGTTGCCTGTATCCCCGAGCAACACCTCGAGTATAGTAAAAATAAACATTAGACGACCTGCCAAACAAGCCATATATTATTAGCAGTAGTATGACAACGCCTAGTTGGAAAATATTACTGTTATCAATCTCAAACACTCGGGTGTCTTGTCTTCGAAGACAAGCAAAGTTAAAACTCACGATATGAAATCAACTGAACTTCTAATTACTTGTAGAACTATTTTATTTAGGGGAGGGCGGAATGGAGGCAAAGGGTTGGTTAGGAGGAGAGAAAAAATTAACATTTAAAGGCCTATACCTCAAACCGGGGATTGCCTCCCACACCACCTATGAGGACATGCACGAGAGGTCAGCGCCAATGGTTTATCTGCTGAGGACATGCACGAGAGGTCAGCGCCAATGGTTTATCTGCGTGACTTCTGCCAAACGAACGTTCGACGAAACCTCAGTTCTAGCCTATACTAAAAAAGGAAACTCATTGTCAACGTTGTGATAGAAAAAATATGACATATATATATATTTATAACACTAAGGTTAGTAAAAACAATAGACAGTTTGGTAAAAATGTTGTAGTAACAATAGACAGTTTGGTATACAGGTTGTAGTAACAATAGACAGTGTGGTAAAAATGTTGTACAATATATAGTTTGGTATACAGGTTGTAGTAACAATAGACAGTTTGGTAAAAATGTTGTAGTAACAATAGATAGTTTGGTAAAAATGTTGTAGTAACAATAGATAGTTTGGTTAAAATGTTGTAGTAACAATAGACAGTTTGGTAAAAATGTTGTAGTAACAATATATAGTTTGGTAAAAATGTTGTAGTAACAATAGATAGTTTGGTATACAG
>NW_013687448.1:0-1190 GCF_000517525.1 Limulus polyphemus | reverse complement strand
CAATTTATTTAGATACAGCTCCTCCAATTAAACTGTGGTAAACCTATTTAGAAAAAGTTCCTCTAATTAAACTGTGGTAAGCCTATTTAGATACAGCTCCTCAGCTTAAACTGTGGTAAACCTATTTAGATACAGCTCCTCCGATTACACTGTGGTAAACCTATTTAAATACAGCTCCTCCAATTAAACTGTGGTAAACCTATTTAGATACAGCTCCTCCGATTAAACTGTGGTAAACCTATTTAGATACAGCTCCTCCGATTACACTGTGGTAAACCTATTTAAATACAGCTCCTCTGAGTAAACTGTGGTAAACCTATTTAGATACAGCTCCTCTGATTAAACTGTGGTAAACCTATTTAGAAAAAGTTCCTCTAATTAAACTGTGGTAAGCCTATTTAGATACAGCTCCTCTGCTTAAACTGTGGTAGACCTATTTAGATACAGCTCCTCCAATTAAACTGTGGTAAACCTATTTAGATACAGCTCCTCCAATTAAACTGTGGTAAACCTATTTAGATACAGCTCCTCCAATTAAACTGTGGTAAACCTATTTAGATACAGCTCCTCCAACTAAACTGTGGTAAATCTATTTACATACAGCTCCTCTAATTAAACTGTGGTAAACCTATTTAGATACAGCTCCTCCAACTAAACTGTGGTAAACCTATTTAGATACAGCTCCTCCAATTAAACTGTGGTAAACCTATTTAGATACAGCTCCTCCAATTAAACTGTGGTAAAACTATTTAGATACAACTCCTTCAATTAAACTGTGGTAAACCTATTTAGATACAGCTTGATAATCTTGATAATTTTAACATAGCTTCTTTAATCTTAAAATCTAATATTTTGAACATTTTCTAGCAATGCATTATGGGATTTTACAATGAGAAACATTTTGCTTATTTTTGATTTTCTAACAAACACTGGTAGTTTTCAATTCATACTTTTGTAAAAATTCTGTACATGATGGAGACAAATGGATATCATTTTCAGATTCAGTCTACATGAATTATTGTAGAACATGTAACAATTTCAAGATAATAAAACCATCACAGTCCTGTGTTATCTACTGAAACTAAAACCATTAGACAGGTTAGGTGTAAGTAGTCTGTACTGAATACAAACACCTGACACAACATGTTTTATAGTGAAACCACAACTATTAGAGAGAACAAGACTGATAG
>NW_013687447.1:0-1190 GCF_000517525.1 Limulus polyphemus | reverse complement strand
TCACATCTCCTCACAGAAAGTCTGCATGGAGATGTGACAGTACATGTACAACCCTGTTTCTACACTCAACATTAAACATGACTGTCTGCATGGAGATGTGACAGTACATGTACAACGGGTTGTACATTTACTGTCACATCTCCACGCAGACAGTCATGTTTAATATTGAGTGTAGAAACAGGGTTGTACATTTACTGTCACATCTCCACTCAGACAGTCATGTTTAATATTGAGTGTAATATTTACAATAGAAATGTTAGAATGAAGTTATTTTATCTGAAATCATAAGCTAGTATATAACATGAGAAATAGTTTATTTAATTATATGAAAAAACATAAAGTGACATGGGTGGGACAAACTTCATGTTGTGCTTGCTATTTTCATAATTAAAATTTTCAACGTTATCAAAGTTTTTTAAAGGAAACTTTTAGGCATTGTGTCGACATATTAAATAGTGTGATAAGAACTGCTCATGACTTCTTACCAGATTTGGAGGTGATGTTTTGAACTCTGTGCCGAGTTTCTCATTTTCTGAAGCTAGTCAACATACTCACCAATGTTTTTAAAGAGTTTTATGACACTTGTTGAAATAAGCTATTTAGATTGTGAGGTAGTACAAAAATACAATGTTTATTCGTGATAAAATATTGGTTTATAATCAGGCAAATTCACTATTTGAAGAAAAAAATTTATGTTTAGCATAAGCAGTATTAATTCTTGCTTTGAAACAATTTTCCCAAACTTAGGTGTACGTAAAACAAGTCAAGAAAATAAAAAGGGCATTGTATTAATGAAATAACCATTTAGCCAAAAAAACTTGAGATAAATCAGTGTAGACTCATTACAAAAAAAAAGATATCTTACAATAACTTTCACATCAGGTTTCAAGCTCTTCACAGCCAATGCTAACCCTGCTATTAAACCTCCACCACCTACTGGCACTACCACGGCATCTAAATCAGGTACTTGGTCAACGATTTCCAAACCCATAGTTCCTTGTCCTGCTATGATCTGAGGATGATCATAACTGTAATATGAAAATACATTTTGAACAGAGTTGTAACAACAAGTTATCTACTTTATAATGCCAAGTGTAGTTAAAATAAGTCAACAACATGCAGTGATGATAAACATAACTAAACCATGAAACAAAACACCATGTTACGACTACTAATATTTTGAACACTAA
>NW_013687446.1:0-1190 GCF_000517525.1 Limulus polyphemus | reverse complement strand
GCTCGCCATGTTGACTGTCCAACTATGATCACTACACACAGCTCGCCATGTTGACTGCCCAACTATGATCACTTCACACAGCTCGCCATGTTGACTGCCCAACTATGATCACTATAGACAGCTCGCCATGTTGACTGCCCAACTATGATCACTACACACAGCTCGCCATGTTGACTGCCCAACTATGATCACTACACACAGCTCGCCGTGTTGACTGCCCAACTATGATCACTACACACAGCTCGCCATGTTGACTGCCCAACTATGATCACTACACACAGCCCGCCATGTTGACTGCCCAACTATGATCACTATACACAGCTCGCCGTCAATCATTTTCTAACATGATGTCGTTAATGGCGTCTAAACATCAATGTTAGCCAGATCAAACCAATCTTATCTGATCCCACTCAAAGGGGATGTAACCCTGAACTTTGTTTTTAGTGTTTGTGCCAATCAGCTTCCTTCTACCGTTAAAAGGTTTGGTGTTACTTTTGACCTGGAAAACTCATTTATCAACACTCAGTCAGAAAGTAACACAACGTCTGGGAACGAATTAACATCTTATTTTATACGTTAAAAGACTTTCATTCGCTCCTGTCTCGCCTGTGGTCACATTTCCTGGATTCCAGTCTCCTTTTCATGTTATGATTGTCTACAGATTCTGTAGAGTCGTGATCTCCTTCAAGTCTTTAAAACCTCACAATCAAATGTATGGTCGTATCAACTACCCACCTACTTTGTATCACTTGTATGATGCATCACTTGGTGTTTTGAAACACAAAATGTTAACTACGACTTCCTCGGTACAAATGTTTGACATCCGGTGATCTACGTCCCCCACTTGGTGACATAAATATACACTTCATGTCTCTTCCTATAACTGGACTTGGCCCGGCATGACCTGGTCGTTAGGGCGCTCGATTCGCGGGTTCGAATCCCACCAACGAACATCTTCGCCCTTTCAGCCGTAGGGGCGTTATAGTGTAGCGCTCAAACCCACTATTCATCGGTAACGATTAGTCCGAGAGTTGGCGGTGGGTGGTGTTGACAAGCTGCCTTCCCTCTAGTCTTACACTGTTAAATAAGGGATGGCTGTTGAAGATAGCCCTCGAGTAGCTTTGTATGAAACAAACAAAATAACACCTGTGATCATGACGTCACCGACTAATCCACCTTGATATAGTTAT
>NW_013687445.1:0-1190 GCF_000517525.1 Limulus polyphemus | reverse complement strand
AATTAGTTTTTATTTACCCACGTAATTAAATGTTTCATTTCAATTAGTTTTTATTTACCCATGTAATCAAATGTTTCATTTCTATTATGTTTTTATTTACCCACGTAATCAAATGTTTCATTTCTATTATGTTTTTAATTTACCCACGTAATTAAATGTTTCATTTCTATTATGTTTTTATTTACCCACGTAATTAAATGTTTCATTTCTATTATGTTTTTATTTACCCACGTAATTAAATGTTTCATTTCTATTATGTTTTTATTTACCCACGTAATTAAATGTTTCATTTCTATTATGTTTTTATTTACCCACATAATCAAATGTTTCATTTCTATTAGTTTTTTAATCAGTCAATAATATCTCTTCTAATTGAAACAAACTTATTCTGCTTTATCCAATTGTTCAAGTTTGAACAATAACATGAAATAAACATGTCTCTCCTATTCCAAACAGACCTACTTTGCTTCATCCAGCAATTCAAAGTTTGTTTCTGTTATTTAATTACTGAAATAAACATGTCTCTCCTATTCCAAACAGACCTACTTTGCTTCATCCAACAATTCAAAGTTTGTTTCTGTTATTTAATTACTGAAGTAAACATGTGTCTTCTTTATTGGTGATTGAAAAGGCCTTGAAAATCACCACAAATAAAATCTTAGAATGTATACATGTTTCCCGACATGAAAGTAATGGCAAAAAAAGATAGAAATATACATTAAATACCATGCTGCTAACTTTTCATTAAGAAAGGCAAACAAACAACAGTTTTATTTATTGCTTTTAAAGTTTGAAAACACAGAAATAAAAGTATTAGTTACTCGCCCAATACTAATTTATAAAATAAGCAAAAAATATACAAATAAAATAATAAAAGCGCTCATAAAATAAATGTTATTCCAAAATGAGGATAAAAATACGAACACGCTACAATAACAGTAATAACGCTCTAACAATGTTACTTATTATTTAAATAATCTCTATAAAGGACTTCACAAACGCAATGAAATAATATATGTAATATTTCAAATGATTCCTGCAACGTTTATTTACAATGAGCTGGTTAAGCCTTTTATCTCATTATTGTTCTGGGAAATTCTTCCATTTTTTTAGTACCTTAAAAATAATTGGCTTATCTAGGAAGGTACTTTTAGATAACCGTATATGTATATTAATAACGTATTCGTAGT
>NW_013687444.1:0-1190 GCF_000517525.1 Limulus polyphemus | reverse complement strand
GGAACAAAAACAAACATGATGTTACAGATTGGAACGGAACAGAAACAAACATGATGTTACAGATAAGAACGGAACAGAAACAAACATGATGTTACAGATAGGATTGGAACAAAAACAAACATGATGTTACAGATAGGAACGGAACAAAAACAAACACGATGTTACCGATAGGAACGGAACAAAAACAAACATGATGTTACAGATTGGAAAGGAACAGAAACAAACACGATGTTACAGATTGGAACGGAACAGAAACAAACATGATGTTACAGATAGGAAAGGAACAAAAACAAACACGATGTTACAGATAGGAACGGAACAAAAACAAACACGATGTTACAGATAGGAAAGGAACAGAAACAAACATGATGTTACAGATAGGAAAGGAACAAAAACAAACACGATGTTACAGATAGGATCGGAACAAAACAAACACGAATGAAAGTTATTGAATTTCTAGGAAAAGTTATCCTGACAACAGGTACATTTACCTCAGTATTTTTTGTTTTCCTGTTTACATGCAGCAAAGTTTAAAAATAAATATTACAAATTTCTTGAAAAAGTATCAACGTATATGTGTTGTTTTGTGAGACTGTACGTAAATGAAATCCAGCTAGCTGAGGTTATTTTCATCTCTATTGTCTTTATTTTAATGGAGATGAGGGAAATATTTCAGTTATTTTTCGCTTGATTTGGTTTTCCAGTCCCTAGAAACAGTATTGTTTTCTCACAATTTTTAAGGAATGGACCTCGGTTCATTTGAAATATATCCCTCTTCTATGAACGTAAATATTACCATAAGTAGAAATATGATTTGACGAACGTTTACCGAATTTATTCTGTTGATTTACTGAAACGAAACGTTTATCTATTTGTCTTTGTTGATGTTTTATTTCTTCTAAAAAATATTTCAGTTTCTTATTCATCTAAACTAGGCGAAGACAATACGGGAGAAACTAGAACGGTGTATGCGGATACAGTAAACTTCTGTTCACCGTATTAGTGAAACTAGAACGGTGTATGTCGATACAGTAAACTTCTGTTCACAGTATTAGTGAAACTAGAACGGTGTATGCGGATACAGTAAACTCCCGTTTACCGTATTAGTGAAACTAGAATGGTGTATGCGGATACAGTAAACTTCTGTTTACCGTATTAGTGAAACTAGAATGGTGTATGTCGATACAGTA
>NW_013687443.1:0-1190 GCF_000517525.1 Limulus polyphemus | reverse complement strand
AAGTTTATTTATTGTAATGCCAGCGACTGCTCATTTTTATGTTCTCTAATGCCAGCGACTGCTCATTTTTATTTTCTCTAATGCAAGCGTCTGCTCAAGTTTCTTTTCTCTAATGCCAACGACTGCTCAATGTTTAGCGACTGCTCAAGTTTATTTTCTCTAATACCAGCGACGGCTCAAGTTTATTTACTGTAATGCCAGCGACTGCTCAAGTTTATTTTCTCTAATGCCAGCGACTGATCATGTTTATTTTCTCTAATACCAGCGACTGCTCAAGTTTATTTTCTCTAATGCCAGCCACTGCTCATGTTTATTTTCTCTAATACTAGCGATTGCTCAAGTTTATTTTCTCTAATACCAGCGACGGCTCATTTTTATCTTCTCTAATACCAGCGTCTGCTCAAGTTTATTTTATCTAATACCAGCGACGGCTCATTTTTATTTTCTCTAATACCAGCGACTGCTCAAGTTTCTTTTCTCTAATACCAGCGACTGCTCAAGTTTATTTTCTCTAATACCACAGTCGCTCGTGTTAGAAAAATAAAAATGAGCCGTCGCCTCAAGTTTATTTACTGTATTACCAGCGACTGCTCAAGTTTATTTTCTTTAATGCCAGCGACGGCTGATTTTTATTTTCTCTAATACCAGCGATTGCTCAAGTTTCTTTTCTCTAATACCAGCGACGGCTCAAGTTTATTTACTGTAATGCCAGCGACTGCTCAAGTTTATTTTCTCTAATGCCAGCGACTGCTCATGTTTATTTTCTCTAATATCGGCTCATTTTTATTTTCTCTAATACCAGCGACGGCTCATTTTTATTTTCTCTAATACTAGCGACTGCTCAAGTATCTTTTCTCTAATACCAGCGACGGCTCAAGTTTATTTACTGTAATGCCAGCGACTGCTCAAGTTTCTTTTCTCTAATGCCAGCGACTGCTCATTTTCTTTTCTCTAATACCAGCGACTGCTCAAGTTCTTTTCTCTAATGCCAGCGACTGCTCATTTTTCTTTCTCTAATGCCAGCGAATGCTAAAGTTTCTTTTCTCTAATGCCAGCGACTGCTCATTTTCTTTTCTCTAATGCCAGCGACTGCTCAAGTTTCTTTTCTCTAATGCCAGCGACTGCTCAAGTTTCTTTTCTCTAATGCCAGCGACTGCTCATTTTCTTTTCTCTAATGCCAGCTCTGCTCA
>NW_013687442.1:0-1190 GCF_000517525.1 Limulus polyphemus | reverse complement strand
CAACATTTATCTCATAGAACACACCCTGGCAACATTTAAATCTCATAACACACCCTTACAACCCTTAACTCACAAGAACACACCTTGATAAACTTCAATTCATAGAACACATCCTAACAACTGTTATTTCTAATATAACTGTTTTATTTTGCTTATGACCTTAAAAAATATAGAAAATTCTCCCAAACCATAGACTTTTGGTTACATAAATATACATATACCATAGATCTTGGTTACATTAATATATCACGACTGCTGAATAACATGATAGGTGATACACACAACATGAATATAAAATACGATGTGTGTATATATATCTCAACAAAAACATGGATGTAAAAATATACCTAAACAATGTTCTATTAAACATATTTATTAATAATTTCGTTGCTTTATTCTGAATTCTAGAAAAAAACAACAAAAAAACATTTAACTACTTATAACTAGGCATATAATTTTATTAATAATATTATTAGTTATTATATAAGATTTTCACCTTCGATTGTTACGTCATAAATTCTATTCAATATGGATTATTTAAATAGAAATTGTACGTTAATATCATATATTACATATAATTGTACTACTATACTTTTAAAGACTTCCGCTACGCTAGGCAATGGTTAAATACCGTTACATATTGGTATTGTAAGCACATGGTTACCGATTAATCAAAGTGACTACATTGATTAACACATTTATTCTCTGTACCATACTTCGATAAACTGTGATTCATTTTAGAGTTCCCCTGGTGACAATGTCAACAATCTACCAATATCCAAAATGTCTTTGACATATATTTTTAGTTAAGCTGCAATATCGTTAATGAGCGAAAAATATCCAAACAGCTAATATAGTTCACTAACGGAGGCAAATAGGACTGGTCACAGCCTTGTTGTTAGTATGCTGGGCTGCGTATCGGAAGATCTATGGTTCGAGTCGTTATATGGTGCTGAACATTTTGGGGGTAATATGGCTATGCAAGTGAACCCCATTATACGGATGGATGCTGGTGACCACATTACAATTCTTAATTCTTGAAGTCGCGCTTGACCGTATATAAGTTTAAGTGAATTAAACATACCTTATTATAATTCTTAATTCTTAGGGCCCTGCTTGACGTATATAAGTTTAAGTGAATTAAACATACCATATTATAATTCTTAATTCTTGGGGTCGCGCTTGACCGT
>NW_013687441.1:0-1190 GCF_000517525.1 Limulus polyphemus | reverse complement strand
TATAACAATACTGAAAAACATAGAAATGGAACTAACTATTGAAGATAACAATACTGAAAAACATAGACATGGAAGTAACTCTTCAACATAACAATACTTAAAAACATAGAAATGGAACTAACTATGAACATAACAATGCCAAAAAACATAATTTTTATGTTTTCTGAGCATTGTTATGCTCAACAGTTAGTTCCATTTCTGTTCAATAGTTAGTTCCATTTCTATGTTTTTTCAGCATTGTTATGTTCAATAGTTAGTTCCTTTTCTATGTTTTCAGTATTGTTATGTTAAATAGTTAGTTCCATTTTTATGTTTTCTCAGCATTGTTATGTTCAATAGTTAGTTCCATTTCTATGTTTTTTTCAGCATTGTTATGTTCAATAGTTACTTCCATTTTTATGTTTTCTGAGCATTGTTATGCTCAACAGTTAGGTCCATTTCTATGTTTTTTCATCATTGTTATGTTCAATAGTTACTTCCCCATTTTTATGTTTTCTGAGCATTGTTATTCCATTTCTATGTTTTTTCAGCATTGTTATCTTCAATAGTTAGTTCCGTTACTATGTTTTTTGGCATTGTTATGTTCAATAGTTAGTTCCATTTCTATGTTTTTAAGTATTGTTATGTTGAAGAGTTACTTCCATGTCTATGTTTTTCAGTATTGTTATATTTAATAGTTAGTTCCATTTCTATGTTTTTCAGTATTGTTATATTCAATAGTTAGTTCTAACTATTGACCTTAACAATGCTGAAAAAACATAGAAATCGAACTAAGTATTGAACATAACAATGCTGAGGAAACATAGAAATCGAACTAAGTATTGAACATATCAATGCTGAGGAAACAGAGAAATGAAACTAACTATTAAACATAACAATACTGAAAAAACGTTGAAATGAAACTAACTATTGAACATAACAATGCTCAAAAAACATAAAAATGGAAGTAACTATTGAACATAACAATGCTGAAAAAACATAGAAATGGAACTAACTATTGAACATAACAATGCTGAAAAAACATAGAAATCGAACTAAGTATTGAACATAACAATGCTGAGGAAACATAGAAATCGAACTAAGTATTGAACATATCAATGCTGAGGAAACAGAGAAATGAAACTAACTATTAAACATAACAATACTGAAAAAACGTTGAAATGGAACTAACTATTGAACATTACAGTGCT
>NW_013687440.1:1441-2180 GCF_000517525.1 Limulus polyphemus | reverse complement strand
TTACAAAGTTGTATCGAGAAAGAATAAAATAGTTTTAATTAAGAAAGGAATTTGTATCGCTGAAGTTCCTTGGAAAAAAATTATACCGGAAATTAACAAACGACCAGATACGTAACAATATCGTCTGCAAATTTAAGTAATTTATTGTCGGTTAATCCTGAATGAACAATTCTGGTAATTGTCAGCTGGTGCTTTTATTAGGCTACATATTGTTGCGTCAGCGAGGTCACGTGACTAGTGTCACGCCACCTGCTTTCTAGAACTATCCCGTTCCTTCGGGAGTGCTATAGCATTTACTAGATATATGTTTGTTTGGTATATATATAAGACGCTCACAACGTGATGGAATAATGTGTGTAGGTAGTGAGTAATTGAACTGCAGTCAGAAAGTATTGTTGAAGTTAACGTTCGTTGTTAACGCGTTTGTTTTAGCGCGATTGTTGAAATTAAGTGTATCGGTAAAGCTATATTCAGAAAGAATAAACCAGTTTTATTAAGTAAGGACTTGTGTCGCTAAAGTTTCGTCGGAACGAAGTTACGGAAAATCAAGTAACGAACGGAGACGTAACAATATGTATAAATCCTCTTCTCACTAAACTATATCGGGAATCACGTGGCTCGTGCTAATATGATGATTATTTGGATGATTAACTACTTATGTTTCATGTTTGGTTCAATATGTTGTAGACTTACACCTGGTGGAGGTAATTACGAGTCTTACCAAATTTATAATATAACG
>NW_013687440.1:0-452 GCF_000517525.1 Limulus polyphemus | reverse complement strand
ATTACTAGATATATGTTGTCTGTATATATATATATATATATATATATATAAGACGCTCATAACGTGACGGAATAATGTGTGTAGGTAGTGAGTAATTGAACTGCAGTCAGAAAGTATTGTTGAAGATAACGTTCGTTGTTAACGCGTTTGTTTTAGCGCGATTGTTGAAATTAAGTGTATCGGTAAAGCTATATTCAGAATGAATAAACCAGTTTTATTAAATAAGGACTTGTGTCGCTAAAGTTTCGTCGGAACGAAGTTACGGATAATCAATTAACGAACGGAGACGTAACAATATGTATAAATCCTCTTCTCACTAAACTATATCGGGAATCACGTGGCTCGTACTATTATGATGATTATTTGGATGATTAACTACTTATGTTTCATGTTTGGTTCAATATGTTGTAGACTTACATCTGGTGGAGGTAATTACGAGTCTTACCAATTTT
>NW_013687439.1:1618-2145 GCF_000517525.1 Limulus polyphemus | reverse complement strand
AATAATCCAGCTTACATCTCTTGACAAGAAGAATTAATCTAGCTTACATCTCTTGACAAGAAGAATTAATCTAGCTTACATCTCTTGACAAGAAGAATTAATCTAGCTTACATCTCTTGACAAGAAAAATTAATCTAGCTTACATCTCTTAACAATAAGGATTAATCTAGCTTATATCTCTTAACAACAAGGATTAATCTAGCTTATATCTCTTGACAACAAGGATTAATCCAGCTTACATCTCTTGACAAGAAGAATTAATCTAGCTTACATCTCTTGACAATAAGGATTAATCTAGCTTACATCTCTTGACAACAAGGATTAATCTAGCTTACATCTCTTGACAAGAAGAATTAATCTAGCTTACATCTCTTGACAACAAGGATTAATCTAGTTTACATCTCTTAACAAGAAGAACTAATCTAGCTTACATCTCTTAACAACAAGAATTAATCTAGCTTACATCTCTTGACAACAAGGATTAATCCAGCTTACATCTCTTGACAACAAGAATTAATCTAGCTTAC
>NW_013687439.1:0-664 GCF_000517525.1 Limulus polyphemus | reverse complement strand
TTAATCTAGCTTACATCTCTTAACAAGAAGAATTAATCTAGCTTACATCTCTTGACAATAAGGATTAATCTAGCTTACATCTCTTAACAACAAGGATTAATCTAGCTTACATCTCTTGACAAGAAGAATTAATCTAACTTACATATCTTACAAGAAGAATTAATCCAGCTTACATCTCTTGACAAGAAGAATTAATCTAGCTTACATCTCTTGACAGTAAAAATTAATCTAGCTTACATCTCTTGACAATAAAAATTAATCTAGCTTACATCTCTTGACTACAAGGATTAATCTATCTTACATCTCTTAACAATAAGGATTAATCTAGCTTATATCTCTTAACAACAAGGATTAATCTAGCTTATATCTCTTGACAACAAGGATTAATCCAGCTTACATCTCTTGACAAGAAGAATTAATCTAGCTTACATCTCTTGACAATAAAATTAATCTAGCTTACATCTCTTGACAAGGAGAATTAATCCAGCTTACATCTCTTGAAAAGAAGAATTAATCTAGCTTACATCTCTTAACAACAAGGATTAATCCAGCTTACATCTCTTGACAACAAGGATTAATCTAGCTTACATCTCTTAACAACAAGGATTAATCTAGCTTACATCTCTTGACAACAAGGATTAATCCAGCTTACATCTCTTGAGAA
>NW_013687438.1:0-1191 GCF_000517525.1 Limulus polyphemus | reverse complement strand
CGTAGACAAACTTCTTTATTTACACTCATTCTGTATTTCTTAAAATATATTTTTAGTATAAAAATTTAGTAACTGCAACTACGAGGCGATAGTGTGTCTATTGAAATAAAAGATGTGTATTTTTATTACACCGAAGCTTCATATTCACATACATGTAAGAAACGACTTAAGTGACTCTTAATGAGTCTACATTAAAGAAACCATTTGTGTTATTTTGTACAAGTAGTTTCTGACTCAACGTCAGCAGAAATGGCACTTTGTAAAAATCATACCCAGTATTAAGTCTTTTTATCTGAAAATCTACAGGAATATGTATTATTATATTAGGAATTCTGACGTCTACGCCGATCTATAATTGTATAAAATCCAAGAAAGATGTGACTAGTTTTTCACTAGAGTTGGGAGTTTTTTTTTGTAATAATTCATACAATGGTCATGATATTGTTGTAGTATATCATCTATGGAACATTCACCATTCACATTTTTGTGAAAACTGGGAGGAACTAATGATATAAAATGCCAGAATCTCTGAGCGTTTGTTATTTTCGAGATTGGTTTCAAAGCTAACCTCCAAATGTAAAGTAGAAAAATGTCCAACGTGTTACAAGGGTGTAGCAGGTGTGCATGTGATCATGATGACACGCCAGTTGCTCAAAAAGTTAGCAGTAAGAGAGATCTACGTACATGGGTGTAAACTTACAGATGCATCTGACGATTTGCCCTTAAATGGGGATGAGAGCAGAAGGAGGAGAACGATTCACGATCAGGTAAATAACGGAGATTACGAAGACTTTTTCTGAGTGAAGTACAATACTATTACAAGGATCAAAGGAGTACTAAAATAATGAGAAAATAGCATGACCATAGCATGTGGTTGGTCTACTCTGGTGGGATAGTAGCACCTTGAAGATTATGCGAAATATAAACAAACAAAGAACAGCCATATATCTCATTCTTAGACCTGCGGATTCCCGGATCTGATGGGATGCTATATCACCTATCAATTAATCATCTTTTCCGCCGTTGATTCAGATATTGCTTGTCAAGAAACCATATTTTGAAAGAAACAAAGATATATCATAGCATTAACAATCAAATACATTTTTATTTTGTATAGTAACTACCTTGAGAATCACTCTTTTGAAAATCCGTTTGTATATATATATATATATATATATATATATATATATA
>NW_013687437.1:0-1191 GCF_000517525.1 Limulus polyphemus | reverse complement strand
AAATCACAACTGACACGCGTCAATAGAAGAGAAATCACAACTGACACGCGTCAACAGAAAAGCCCTACTAAGAATATTCGTTCACAAGCGAGTCAGTGATTTGTTTTCCCGGGAAATATTTTCAACACAGCTAACTCTTCACTAAAGCACTTTTAAGTCGACACGAAAAGTTCAACAGGATATCTAGAGACACTTTAAGAGTGTAAACAATTAAATTCTCGACTAAAATACATACCGGACAATCGATACGATAAATCTGCGCCCGAATAAACAAGTAACTGACCACTGACAGGATGAATTTGAAAGAAACTTAATAAGTATTCATGGAACTCAAAATATTGCTCTTCGGGGAAATCATGAGAAGGTCTTCACACTTAGAAATGGAAATGTCTTAAACTATGGTGAATTGTTGGCCTGTTTGATCCTGTCACAAAATAACACCTTAAAGAACCTGTAAGTAGGGGACGGTCAACAAAATAACATCTTAAAGAATCTGTAAGTAGGGGACGGTCAACAAAATAACATCTTAAAGAACCTGTAAGTAGGGGACGGTCAACAAAATAACACCTTAAAGAACCTGTAAGTAGGGGACGGTCCACAAAATAACACCTTAAAGAACCTGTAAGTAGTGGACGGTCAACAAAATAACACCTTAAAGAACCTGTAAGTAGTGGACGGTCAACAAAATAACACCTTATAGAACCTGTAAGTAGGGGACGGTCCACAAAATAACATCTTAAAGAACCTGTAAGTAAGGGACGGTCCACAAAATAACATCTTAAAGAACCTGTAAGTAAGGGACGGTCCACAAAATAACATCTTAAAGAATCTGTTAGTAGGGGACGGTCAACAAAATAACACCTTAAAGAACCTGTAAGTAGGGGACGGTCCACAAAATAACATCTTAAAGAACCTGTAAGTAGGGGACGGTCAACAAAATAACACCTTAAAGAATCTGTAAGTAGGGGACGGTCAACAAAAATAACACCGTAAAGAACATGTAAGTAGGGGACGGTCAACAAAATAAAATCTTAAAGAACCTGTAAGTAGGGGACGGTCAACAAAATAACACCTAAAAGAACCTGTAAGTAAGGGACGGTCAACAAAATAACACCTTAAAGAACCTCTCAGTAGGGAACGGTCAGCAAAATAAAATTTTAAAGAAAACCTAACTTAAATTAACCACAACCC
>NW_013687436.1:0-1191 GCF_000517525.1 Limulus polyphemus | reverse complement strand
GCGCAATTCAAAAATAAACAAACAAACTTTAATTTCTTTAGGGCTAAACTTATAATGTCATTCTATGACCTAACGTTAGATTTTCTTAAAACTTTGATAAGCTTTTACTCTGTTGTGCGAATTGTCAACTAAAGTATATTTAAAACCGCCTTTTGTGGAATATAGTGTGCGCGCATACGTCTTTAGATAGTAAGGTGCGCGGGCATTGTTCTAGACAGACAAAACTGAGTATTATTATAATAGATATTGCACAATGCTCTAAATCGTCTAAATTTTCGTAGTACTTGTTTCATTTTTCTTTTTTTTTCTTTGGGTTTTCCTTTACTGGCATCTTGGAGATTTGTTTTGGTAACATTGGAACTTGTTTTAAGAGATATAATTAAAGTCAGTCTTAAAAACAATAGTTTTATCTAAGAAACTTTATTAGTTTTTTATCTAATTTGTTCTCGTAAGTTCTAAAACCGTTGGTCTGTCCTCAAATGTCTCTCAGTTCAAAGTGCCCATAAAATAATCCGTTCATGTTTACCTGCAGTAACTAAAATACTAGTTAAAATAACGCAGTGTGTGTCAAATGGTTGAATAAGGACTGAAAATGTGCATTTGTATTGCGAAATAATGCTTGTTTGTTGTTAACACAGTTTCTGCTTAAAATTGATTGGTTAGGAACGGTTTAATTGGACAAAATGATCTTTAATCTACGAGACAAAGCACCTGATCTTATGTTGATTATATTAATTTTTACTATGATTTACAATTATAGTTGTTAGCAATCATTTCTTTTATATGACTAATTGCATCTGGTATACCCATATATAACAGAACATTGTGTACTGAATGCATTTTCAGAAGTCAAAACAAGTCTCGCTCGAAAATAATGATCTGGGCTATACCTTTTTTAACCGTTAGATGGCGATACCTCTAACAATGGACCTTTTTCTTGCAATCTCATCAAATGCTGAATCAGGGTTGCCAGGTTGACCTTTTTATGGCCAAATCCCATAAATTTGGCCTTTTTCTACCGTGTTTGGCCATGGAAATTTAGGTTTGATCATTTTTCATATTTTGGCAAAAAATGTTTGTGTAAATTTTGGTCAATTTTCCGTACAATTTTGGTGACTGCTGTCCAAACAAAAACCAAGAAATAGAGTTTAAATTAAACTCCTGGATTTAGTCATTAGAATGAGATCACTT
>NW_013687435.1:0-1191 GCF_000517525.1 Limulus polyphemus | reverse complement strand
AAGAGGGAATTAATGTTATATGCTTGACATTGTTTAGTTTAAAAAAAGAATTGAATTAGTTATTTAAAAGTTACGACATTAATTAGCTAAGTTCCCCCATTCTCTTGTCAGACCAAAAACACAACAGATGTCAGATATACTGTTTTAACACAACATATTACAAAGACTCCTAAGAGGGAATTAATGTTATATGCTTGACATTGTTTAATTTAAAAGAAATAATTGAATTAGTTATTTAAAAATTACGACATTAATTAGCTAAGTTCCCCCATTCTCTTGTCAGGCCAAAAACACAACAGATGTCAGATTCGTAAATTAGCAGATATTTTGCTCAATTTATTCACTGTTACATCACCACCACTTCTACTTCATAATCGCTGTCTTTTGCTGTTTGTTAAGATTCTTCTGATGTTGATTGATCGATCATTTGTTCATATCTATACATTTGAGAAAGTTATGGAGCACAGCATTTATTTAGTAGGCTTCAATTTACTGCATCCACCAGAAAGATGAACACACTGGTAAGTGATTGTCTGTGATGAGCCTGTTGCATGGCATTGTTTTAATGAGGGTAACTTCAGCATTCTCCTACCTCAAGATCCTCAGAAACAAGTGCAATTTATCAACATTCATTTCTTTAAACTTCTCTAGTAGTTTCAATAGGAGTAGTTGCTTCTAAGAACATATACAAATATACATATACAAATATACATATACAAAAGTTCTTCTATTCATATATTCGTCCGTGGTTCCCTTCTGAGTATAATATCAGATTTGACCTGATAAAAATCTGGACTGACCTTCAGAAACAGGTTTTAACCTGACTTGGCACTGTTGTCAAAGAAGCACACAATGATACAAAGCATTATCACATTTCTGATGTCCATCAGTTTTGATGTTGATTTCTTACTTATGAGTTTTTGTTCAAAGTCTTCCAAATGACACTTGTCACTGATGTAATTTATAATACCAGTAGCCTTTGTTCATACTTTATGCTATATTAGAGTCCTTATAAAATGACTTTCAGCAGGTCAGTCACAAGATCCCATGTCTATGTTATGCTAAGCTCAAAGTCCATCAAGCTTTAGCTCTGAGATTTTGACATAAATTTTCAGCTCATCTTGTTTGGTAAGGAACTTTTTTTGGTGTTTCTTGTTAATGGTTTTTCAGGTTAGTATGTTTGGTAAGGGA
>NW_013687434.1:0-1191 GCF_000517525.1 Limulus polyphemus | reverse complement strand
ATATATCATCATACGATCAACTCATATATCTACCAATTCATATATCATCATACGATCAACTCATATATCTACCAATTCATATATCATCATAAGAACAACTCATATATATCTACCAATTCCTATATCCGTCTAGCTATCTGATGTTAAGTTCATATATATAACTACCTATTAGGTATTCAGTCAATACACTGAGCTGCCCCTATCAGCCTACCAAAAATCGAACCAGCCACCTGTCGGCTGATCAGTCGTGAATTCAATTAATAATAGATCATATGATAATCCACTTGTTTATGAGTCTACCAGTTAATCCCAAA
The DNA here is from genome assembly GCF_000517525.1 of Limulus polyphemus. NCBI lineage: Eukaryota > Metazoa > Arthropoda > Merostomata > Xiphosura > Limulidae > Limulus > Limulus polyphemus. The sequence continues at coordinate 877 of NW_013687434.1, read as the reverse complement.
TCAGTCGAACAGACCCTCCTTCACCTACCACCAATTAAAGAGTCCAATAGACTATCACCAATCAGTTCATTTATCCAACATCAGCTGAGTGAGTTTATACACGAAATCTTGTAAGGTAACATAAGTTCTAATAAACCGTGAACAGTAAACGTTTGTATTTGGTAGCTAAAAGTATTTGAAACCTTAATAAACTTGAATGTTGCAGTAACGATGTTCATATCTAGATACGTGATTTCTTAGAAGTGGAATAGATTTTTCCAGAATAAAAATACTGGTCGATAAATATCTTTGGCAAAATTAAGAAAAGCTTCACAATTAGGTTAAATGATATAATCAACACATCTACAAGCAGAATTGATGTGTTGTCCTTTGGTGAGTCAGCGTAAATTTAAGGACTCAAACAGTAAAATTTAGGGTTCGATCCGTGCACATATACTTACGTAGGTTTGTAGACTATATTTACGTTGATCTGTAGACTACACTTATGTTTTTTAATAGACTGCACTTGCGTTGTTCTGTAGACTACACTTGCGTTGTTCTGTAGACTATATTTATGTTGTTTAGTAGACTACACTTATGTGGTTCTGTAGACTATATTTATGTGGTTCTGTAGACTATACTTATGTTGTTCTATAGACTACACTTATGTTGTTTAGTAGACTATACTTATGTTGTTCTGTGGACTATACTTATGTTGTTTTGTAGACTATATTTATGTTGTTTTGTAGACTGTATTTATGTTGTTCTGTAGACTTCACTTATGTTGTTTAGTACACTATATTTATGTTGTTCTGTAGACTTCACTTATGTTGTTTAGTACACTATATTTATGTTGTTCTGTAGACTATACTTATGTTGTTCTGTAGACTATATTTAT
>NW_013687433.1:0-1191 GCF_000517525.1 Limulus polyphemus | reverse complement strand
TACAGCTAACTAATTCAAACAAACAAACTGATTAATCAGTATCAGCATGCAGCTAACTAATTTAAACAAACAAACTGATAATAGTATCAACATGCAGCTAACTAATTTAAACAAACAAACTGATAATCAGTATCAGCATGCAGCTAACTATTTTATACAAACAAACTGATAATCAGTATCAACATACAGCAAACTAATTTAAACAAACTGATAATCAGTATCAGCATACAGCTAATTAATTCAAAAAAATGAAATATAAAATGGATCAAAAACAAAGTACTTTTTGAAGAAATCCAACTTTCAAGGTAGTCAAGTCTATCAACAAAAGTACAACTTTTCAATAAATCCTACATTTAGGATGCTCAAGTCCATTAAACAAAATATCATCTTTCAATAAATCCTACATTTAGGATGCTCAAGTCCATTAAACAAAATATCATCTTTCAATAAATCCTACATTTAGGATGCTCAAGTCCATTAAACAAAATATCATCTTTCAATAAATCCTATTTTAAAGATGCACATATCTATTAACCAAAGCAATTTTTTAAATAAATCGTACCTTTAGGATGCTCAAGTCTATTAACCAAAGCTTGTAGCTCATAGAGAGCTTGAAGTTCAAAATCTTCATTGTTATTTAAATACTTCTGAAGTACTGATAACCTTTCCGAGACAGCAGGATTGTTAAACTTACAGGTACTTCCCTCTCCTAAGACAAAAAAACAACATAACGTTTCTTAAGTTACTTAATTCCATTTACGTTTCCAAAATGATAGGTTCCTAAAATGTGGAACTGTAGTTTAAAATTAAGAGTGTACATATCAAACAAAAAGTCTTAAAAAAGGCAGTACGTGGAAGAAATTTAGCTTTTCAAAATTACATTAAATTTTTCTTAATGAACATTTTAAAAAAATTATGAGCAGAAATAGCCTGAAAGAGAAAAATTAAGATCTATAAAATACTTAAATTAGTGTCCTATTGACCTTAGTTAACTTTATTTTGTACCAAAAAATCATATTAAAGACTAGCAAACAAAAAGTTTTAAATAGCAATAAATCAGTAATATTCCAACAACGTATTATCACAACAGGACACTATGTAACCTCTAGCTTATAAGCACCATCCAATGACAATTCACCAGATACAGGTTGAGTATGGAAATATACACCTGGAAAAAGTTAAGCACCCCCG
>NW_013687432.1:0-1192 GCF_000517525.1 Limulus polyphemus | reverse complement strand
ATTATAACGCCCCCACGGCTGAAAGGGCGAGCATGTTTGGTGTGACGGGGATTGCAGATTGCGAGTCGAGCGCCCAAACCACCTGGTTAAGGCGTCGACTCAAAATCTGAGGACGGCAGGTTCGAATCCCATCACCGAACACTCTTACCCTTTCAGCCGTAGAGGCGTTATAATGTGGCGGTCAAACCCACTATTCTTTGGTTAAAGTGTAGACCTAAAATTGGCGGTGGGTGTTGTTGACTAGCTGTCTTCTCTCTAATCTAGCCCTCGAGTAGCTTCATGTTACTTTCAAAGGGTGACTATGGAAGTCTCTAATCGAGGACTCATGTTACTTTCAAAGTGAGACTATGGAAGTCTCTAATCGAGGAACACTTTGAAAGTAACATGAAGTCCTCGATTAGAGACTTCCATAGTCTCACTTTGAAAGTAACATGAAGTCCTCGATTAGAGACTTCCATAGTCTCACTTTGAAAGTAACATGAAGAGACTATAAATGCACGTATACTTTGTGCATGAAAATCGATTAATTTCTGTTATAACTTTCACATTTTCAAAGACTCAAACACAGTATAGGTGAAATCACCTTGCGTGGGATGATTGTGGATAATTGCTTTTTTTGGGAATCTCAAGGAACGTGCCAGCTGTGATCTTTGAAGTTTATAAAAAAAAACTTGAAAATTATATCACTTTGCACAACTCGATATAAAAATTAGATGCATTTCCCGAGTACCAGTAAAAAATAATTTTTGCTAAAATAAGAAGGAATTGAACATTGAAATTTTTGGTCCCCATTCCAGTTTTCTGTTCAATAAAAATGTTGTTTTTGCTTAATATTCCTCTATAAAATTTCTAATAACAGACAGGCAGATACAGAACTCCAAGCCTGCCAAGCGAGCATTACTGTCCGAGCCGATGGTTAATATTCCCCCTTATCCATTGTTTAAATTATTGAAACAACTTGTCTACCAAAGTTTTCCTCTCTCGCAAACATCCCTTGTTTTCGGGCCTAATATCAAGGTTTTGGTAAAAAGTTTCTTTGCTCATCTAACTATTGGATATTCCAGGATCGAACTTGGTATCTCTCACATTTTTTTAACAACCCAAACTACCATATTTACCCCTCTCTCACATAGGCCCGGCATGGCCAGGTGGTTTGGGCGCTCGACTCGCAATCTGCAATCCCCGTCACACC
>NW_013687431.1:0-1192 GCF_000517525.1 Limulus polyphemus | reverse complement strand
CACAGCCACAAAAATCAAGCAGAGAAGTTAGTAAGGAAACAAAGTTAATAGTCCGAGTTCAGAGCTCTACTTACAGCAACAGAGGCGCTAATAGACAGACTAGTGTTAGGTTAGAAAAAAATAACTGGATTAGACAAGCAAAAAATAATGAACGAATCAAGATTAGAGACAAGGCAAACAATAGAAACCTTAACTAGCTGATTAAGTTTTGTTTATTTTCGCGCAAAGTTACACATCGTTTGGATGTCTGTGCTGTCTGTGCTCGCGGTTGGATCGATTCCTGAAGTTTAGTATTATAAGCCTCGAAGCTAACCACCTGAGTCACCGGAACACAAAGTCAAGAATATATTAGCGAATATTTTCAAGGAAACTTATCTATCTGATCCGATTATAAAACAAGAAAACAAAAAGCAACAAAATTTAAAACATTCCATTAAAAATGAAATAATTGTTTATTTCGAAAGTAATGCTTTATCATATATCTACGAAAAAGTATCGATAAAGTGGCGAATGAACTAATCCAGCTTTGGATAGAAGACGCTTTACAAAAACTGAAATATTATATAGCCTCCTTAGAAATAAATCTTTACTAAAAAATCTTAAGAAGATGAAGTTAAGTATAGCGCTATGAGGTGAACGATTTGCAAGTAGTTAAGATGGGGCTTAGAGATAAGACGATTGCTTTCGTGGTGTCTGATGGTAAGCGACAGAATGAAAAGAATGACGCTACAGATCCCTATCTGTGGTCCTTTTCTTAGTACAATAATCTCCAGTCAAGACACGATGTTCTTCCACTAAGCGTACTCCTTAGATTAGGCTTATGGTTTTGTGACATTCGACTTTGAAGATGGCTTATTTTGTTGTTACATAACATAAGAATTAAAGGTTGAGGAATTTATGAAAAGCGTCTCAAAAACTTATTGGCATAAAATACTGGATAAAATTGTATAGTTTAAACAAAGTCAAATACCAAATCACTTGAAAATTAGACAGTTAAAGCAAGTAAATTAACGGATAAATGAAAAAATTAAGTAGTTTAAGCAAATTAAAATATAGAATAAAAGTAAAAATTGGGTGATTTAAAAAAGTTACCGTACTTTTCGGTGTATAAGACGTACTTTTTTTTTACCCCAAAATTTGATGTCAAAATCCGCTTGCATCCTATACACCGAAGGTATGAATAATATATATG
>NW_013687430.1:0-1192 GCF_000517525.1 Limulus polyphemus | reverse complement strand
ATGCCGGGCTTGAAAAGAAGTTAACTGCAGGTGTTTTTTTTTCCCACATTCTTCTTAACTTTTTCTTTGAGGCTAGAAATCAGAGGTTTGTGTAAATGGTATTTCAGATCTATCTTTGTTTCCCATAAGGCACTGCCCAATATTTCGCCAGCTTTTGGCGTTTAAACCGTAAATGTTAAGGACATTTCCCTAAAATTCATGTCAATAAATCGAACCAGTTATTCTGTATCCCCCCCTCCCTGAAGACTAATAAACTTCTGAGGCCAATTTACGTGAAAAAAAAAATCGGTTTTAGTTTCGTTTTCGTACTGATGCATACAAAATTTCGTTTCACTGAAAAGTTTGTTTGTCAGCAATCAAAAAAAGTTTGGTGTTTATATGGTTTACATTGCTTTTATACTTTAGTTTTGTTTTTACATGGTTGTATTTCGAACTATCTTTTGGGAATAAGAAGGTGCATTTGTTTTACATGTGTTTAAGGGCCTAAAATTGGGGATTTAATTCGGTATTTATGGTATACTAGGAACAAAAAAATTGATAAAATGAAGTTAAAAGAATGGTATAATTCACCATTTGTATTTTTCGACTTTCTTTATACACTACTTGGTATTTCTTTGAAGTAATGTTAATTTCAAAGTACACCAAAAACTATATATATATGTTTCACCAAAAAGTTACCGCTGAATTCTCCAATAAGCAATTTTCTAACGAAAAGCTGACTTGGCTTTGAAAGTACTATTTCGTTTTAGTGTTGGCAAGAAGGCTGTTTCTGAAAAGATATTTTGTGGGCGTTTTCCTACCAATCTCGACCAATGTACATCATTTCTGAGGTACGTTTTTCATTCAAGGAAAGATATTTAAGAATTTTTGAGATTTAATAGGAAACTGTGTTTCTCATGAGGCTCAAGTTAATTCACGTAAAAGTTAGAAATTGGGGTAGCTTTATAAAGAAAAAAGTAATATTTTTCACATTTTCTATAACTGAGACTAAATTTTGGCATCACTTCATAATTCAAAACTACTGATCATATGGCGTATGGAGAAACAAGCTATAAGTTTCATAGGGCATGTTTTAAATTTCATACTTATATATATATCCCTCTATGAAAGTTCTTCAGCGTTACCTTTGCATTATTTTTCCAGATTCGTCTTATTTGTAACTTGCAAATATATCCTGAAGTTTTATCATTTT
>NW_013687429.1:0-1192 GCF_000517525.1 Limulus polyphemus | reverse complement strand
GGTGAAGACTGAGGAGGGGGTATCACTCGAGAGCTACATTTATGGGGATGATGGATTCATGTTGAACAGACATATCTTCTGTTTGTTGATAGCGCAAAAGCGGAACCGCTCATTGGCAACTTTTGAGTTACTCAAAAGTATTCAGTTCTTTCAGGGTTTTCACAGCAAACTACACGTTCGTAACCAGTTTGACAGTTGTGACAAATGTCATCATTTCCTTGATTGTTTGCTCATCTGGAGGTTTGACATCGACAAGTTCATTCATCTCTTTTTGAGTAGAATCCTGTGTCATTAGTAGTGAGTGGCGTGGCTTAGATGTTAGGGCACTCGACTCGCAATCTGCGGGTCACATGTTCGAATCCCGTCAGCAAATATGCTCGTCCTTTCAGCCATGGAGGCATTATTATTTGACGGTAAACTCTACTTTTAGATCATGATATTTTAACAAACAATATTTATTCTGGATACTATTTGGTTTCGAAAATATTAGTTACCAAACAGTCGCATGTGTTATAAAATTACTTTTAAATGTAACGGTGGTTTATGCGCAACAATCTAGTATATAATAAATATAACATTTGTTTTCCAAACTCAAAGGTCAGATTAAATCTTCGATACATATATATATATATATTTACCATGAAAGATAAAAACGAAACTTTAAAACACATAAATACTCGTAAATACTCAAAACTGAACGTTTCTTTTACGCTTTTAGATGATCCTCCAGTAACTTATTATAAATCAACAACAGAATCCATAATGAACATATAAGTGCTAACTTTGTTTCCTTTGTGCCTTATTTAATCAAAAATAACAAAAATTAAAGCATATATCGGTTTTTGAGATTTCTGTTTTTATTAGAGAAGAGTTGAACACTCCTTAAAAATGGTGTACCTGTGGGTGTGTTGGTGTTGGCTGGTGTTATCTAGCTGTTTTCGATCTAGACTATCACTTAAAAAATGTTGGAAGGCTTGCTCAGATATGTATGAGACGTTGTTTTTCTTTTATTTGCAAAACAGCAGTTCTAATTAAAACCAAATTTTAAAGTAAAACGTAGCATATTAGTCCATATTTCTACCATTACCAAGCTAAATGGTCGTCTAAACTCCTGTTCGGAAACAAGTCTGGTAGATAAAGATTAATTTTGATTAACACGAACTAAGAGATAATCCAGATTCTGCAATAAGCC
>NW_013687428.1:0-1192 GCF_000517525.1 Limulus polyphemus | reverse complement strand
GTATATTCTAATAAATCCAATAATAAAACCTCCCAGACTCAAAATTTGGAGTAATAATAAGAACCGAAGAGTGATCGGAAAGTTCACTTTTATTATTATTATCTTGTTTTTGCTGTAAATCATGAAAGAAAGCGTAGTCTTTCAAATTCTATGAACTTATTTTATAATGAAAGTCGTTCGTAATATATTTGAATATTAGTAAACAGAAGAGGTCATTTTCAATACACACCCACAGGACGGCCCATGCTCAGATATATAGACCAGCATCAAGGCATACAAAATGAACATCAAGACGTGGAAAAGCAGCATGTTAGACAGGCCCAATTGGAGAAGTCAAAAACAAAAATAATTTTTCACATTTGAGGACAGCAGAGTAAGATCCCTACAGGACAAGCAGACACGTCACAAAGCCAGTGACTCAACAACGATTACCTGAAACATTTGTAACCATATCTGCAAATCCAAAATTGACCTTTCTACCCATATGAGACGATATCTGTCATGAAACTGATCTATTGATTCATATTATCCTTATTATTACTTTGTTGATCTTTGCGGTCTGATAGATATTGAACAAGAAACTTATCGTTAATGAAACATATTAAACTATTTTTTCGAAGATAGATCAAACTAAGTATTATTTAGCTTAAATGATAATGAAGTTACAGTTACAGTCACAAAATATACGCTTATCATAAGACGTAAAATCTAGTGATTAATTATAACTTAAAGTAGTAAAAATAAAGTTTGTAGTTCAGGTTCATTGTGGTTGCGTTATAAAACAATGCTTTTCCTTATAAATAATGTATTATGGCTTCATAAGTTTCATTACTGCAATTTCAAGGAGAAAGATAAGATACTTTATTTAAAAGGAAAAACGTTCCTTAGTCGTTATACTACACTCTGTAAGAAAACGCCTTCCCCTCCAGTGGTTCAACAGTAAGTATGCAGTTTTACGGCAATAAAAATCAGATAGCCCATTGTGTAGTTTGTACTTAACAATAACCAACCAAACCTGTATGAAACTTCTCCACACCACAGTTAAAGTGCATATAATGAGACTTACATCATTCATATAAACACTCATTAACGTGCCCCAAAGGGGCACAGTGATAAGTCTGAAGACTTATAACGCTAAAAACCGGGATTAAATATCAGTGGTGGTCAAAACGCAGATAGCCCATTGGGTAGC
>NW_013687427.1:0-1192 GCF_000517525.1 Limulus polyphemus | reverse complement strand
GAATTTCAAGTATATAATACACCTACATTTTCAAAGCCACAAGTATTTTCATAAAACGAGAAAAAAAAGGGCTCGTAAAATATTTTTTTTGGGGGGATTATTTTATAAACAATATAATATGATCTTAACATTACTGATGATTTTCGGGTATGTTTAGAATCGATCATACAAGTAGTGTGTCACTAAAGGATCAATATAATATGATCCTAACATTACTGATGATTTTCGGGTATGTTTAGAATTGATCATACAAGTAGTGTGTCACTAAAGGATCAATATAATATGATCCTAACATTACTAATGATTTTCGGGTATGTTTATAATCGATCATACAAATAGTGTGTCACTAAAGGATCATCATAATATGATCCTAACATTACTAATGATTTTCGGGTATGTTTAGAATCGATCATACAAATAGTGCGTCACTAAAGGATCAATATAATATGATCCTAACATTACTGATGATTTTCGGGTATGTTTAGAATCGATCATACAAATAGTGCGTCACTAAAGGATACAGTTACCAAACAACACCAGTACAATAAAGTAAAGACTGTAGATCATTCCACTACGGATTCCACCCTGAGATTCGATCCCATGATACATCACTTCATTCCAATCTTCCCCCGTTAAAATCTGAAGAAAAAAAAACACAGAAAACACTTTTGTAATATCTGTTTGTGTCATGTATTGCCATGGGGTTAGAATTATCGGATCTTACGTGATTGATAAACCAATAAGACCTTTGTGTGGTGTTTCCAAGTGTCTTTTACTCACATAGTAATCCTATGATTGCAGGAATTTCAAAAATATGCAGCACGTGACTCTAATCTATTCTAGTCAATTGTTTTAGCGAAATTATCTGGTTAAAATTGAAAATTCATATTCTTGAAATTCGTATATAAATATAGAATTACTGTGTGAATAAAATACATTACAAAACACCTTACATATAATACACACTATATGAAGCTAAGCCTTTTCTAGGGTTAGTGATAAGGGAGAAATTCCCCGAAACTGCTATAACACAGTGATAATTGAGAAACTGACCCATAGATTAGGCTTCGCATTTATTTTCAGCAATAGGAACCTTGCTGTTTGTCCGTGCTTCGTTAACTAAACGTTTTGATGTATTTATAGATTTATCGCGGCAATTTGCATTTTGATGTTCTGAAAAAAACGCGGGAAA
>NW_013687426.1:0-1192 GCF_000517525.1 Limulus polyphemus | reverse complement strand
ATATCCTTTATGTGTGATTAGTGCTTCCAGTGTGACAAACAATTTATTTTTTGCAAGAGGTGGTTCCTTTTTGAGTTTATTTTTATTTTATTTTATAACATGTGGAAGGAAAACTGTACATTGTTAGTGTTGTTATGACATGTGGAAGGAAAACTGTACATCGTTAGTGTTGTTATGACATGTGGAAGGATAACTGTACATCGCTAGTGTTGTTATGACATGTGGAAGGATAACTGTACATCGCTAGTGTTGTTATGACATGTGGAAGGATAACTGTACATCGCTAGTGTTGTTATGACATGTGGAAGGATAACTGTACATCGCTAGTGTTGTTATGACATGTGGAAGGATAACTGTACATCGTTAGTGTTGTTATGAGATGTGGAAGGATAACTGTACATCGTTAGTGTTGTCATAACATGTGGAAGGATAACTGTACATCGTTAGTGTTGTCATAACATGCGGAAGGATAACTGTACATCGTTAGTGTTGTTATAGCATGTGGAAGGATAACTGTACATTGTTAGTGTTGTTATAGCATGTGGAAGGACAACTGTACATTGTTAGTGTTATATCATGTGGAAGGACAACTGTAAAACTCTATTAGATAAAACTTTGGTTAACTTAGTGGATTAAACTGATTATAAGAGGTTTCACTGATTCATTTAAATGGAGTGGGTTGAGAAGGAGCAGACAGCTGATGAAGCATCATAGCTATTTCAGACTTGAAGCTGGAATAATTATCTAGACAAGCTGACATTAGTAGCATTGTTTCTGTTTTTTCAACAAGAATGTTATAGAGACTTCGAAGGAATTTTTGAGAATAACGTACTGATGTTTAGTAGTTATTATACTTAACAAACATTTGCAGTTACTATACTTAACAAACATTTGCAGTTACTATACTTAACAAACACTTGCAGTTAAAATGCTAGCAGTTGTTATACTTAACAAACACTCGCAGTTGTTATACTTAACAAACACTTGCAGTTAAAACACTAGCAGTTGTTATACTTAACAAACACTAGCAGTTGTTATACTTAACAAACACTAGCAGTTGTTATACTTAACAAACACTAGCAGTTGTTATACTTAACAAACACTAGCAGTTGTTATACTTAACAAACGCTAGCAGTTGTTATACTTAACAAACGCCAGCAGTTGTTATACTTAACAAACGCTAGCAGTTGTT
>NW_013687425.1:0-1192 GCF_000517525.1 Limulus polyphemus | reverse complement strand
AGGTTATTACCACCACACGTCTGTTGAGTTGAATTCATACGGTTATTACTACCACACGTCTGTTGAGTTGAATTCATACAGTTATTACTACCACACGTCTGTTGAGTTGACTTCATCAGGTTATTACCACCACACGTCTGTTGAGTTGAATTCATCAGGTTATTACTACCACACGTCTGGTGAGTTGAATTCATCAGGTTATTACCACCACACGTCTGTTGAATTGAATTCATACGGTTATTACTACCACACGTCTGGTGAGTTGAATTCATCGGTTATTACTACCACACGTCTGGTGAGTTGAATTCATACGGTTATTAGTCACATGTCTATTGATTTATCTTATTAGTTCATTACGATTAGCGTCAGTATGAATAAAAACCTAGCATGATAGCTAACATCTTCCTACTCATCTTAAAGAGAAATCAACACTCTGGGTATTTTGTTGCTTGAATTTAAGCACAAAGCTACACAATGGGTTATCTGTGCTCTTCTCACTACGGGTATCGAAACCCGGTTTCTAACGTTATAATTCCGCAGAAATACCGCTGTGCCACTGAGGGGGTGGTGGTGGGGGCTCTGGGTATTTTTTCAATCCTTACTGCTTTTCAGGCTTTTCTCAAACTGTGAGGATAATGAAAATGTCGCACACTTCTGCGAGAATATATTAAATTATTGTCTTCATGATTTGGTGTATTACAAATCCACAAGGAAACCACATCAAATGGTAAAGGACTTTTGTTTATTACAGTTAAATCCGATATAAAATAATATCAAATACTAAGCTACTTCTATATATTACAATCCGATAAAAAAACATATTAAATACTAATAAACGTCTTTGCTCCTAACGAAGTTGTTTTTTTTCTTCTGAATTTAACGTGTTTGTTGGTCGAAATACGTGACATAAATAACGGTGTGTAAAACATAAATATTTAATTTTTGAGTCATCAAACGGCTTATATTTACAGTTTACTGTATATTTCCTTTTTCAACTGTCTCCCCCCAAGAGGACAGCGGTAAGTCGCTAACTTACAACGCTAAAATCCGGGGTCCTTTTCCCACGGTGGACACAGCAGATAAAAGAAACAAACATACTTTTTTCAACTGTCTCCCCCCAAGGGGACAGCAGGTAAGTCGCTAACTTACAACGCTAAAATCCGGGGTCCTTTTCCCACGGTGGACACAGCAG
>NW_013687424.1:0-1192 GCF_000517525.1 Limulus polyphemus | reverse complement strand
GTCTCAAAGTGGGTTCCTCGTCACCGAACTTAAGTAATAGTGTTTTTTTTATTATTTAAAATGAATGTGCATTTAAGGTTTGATAATACAGCAAGATTTTTCGGTAATGAATTTCTTTATATAAATGACACAACCGAGTTTCACATTTATTCGCATTGTTTACTTTATAAGTTATAGAATATATTTATTCTAATTTTTGTGGAAACATTGAAGTTTATTGTTTGGCTCATCATTTCTGTTACTAGGCAACAATGCTTGCAGCTAAACACTTACATTTCGATAAACTATCCTAATAATCCCAACCACTGAAAAAAGGGTAACTGGTTGCTTCACCCTTTTACATATACCCAAATAAATATTCAATAAAACTTTGTCCCCTGGTGAGTCATTGGTAACTTTACAGACATACACCGTTAAAAACCGGTTTAGTAAATTCAGCCTTTCACTAAATTGTCCGGGTAAAAATTAACCCTACTTTGTATACCTAACTGGAAACGTGGTATTGTAACGTGTTCTATCGCTGGTCACGTTCATTAGAATTATTTGGTAAAGATAATGTCAAGCCCAGCCCATTTAAACGATAACGAATTACTTTATTTCTTCTATAACGTTTCAACAAGCTAAGTATATTTTAACACAAATTGTTGATCTAAGTTTACAATGTTCGAACAGAAATTTCGAGAGTAATGGTACTTATATTTAACTTACAGAATTCTGTTGATAACAGACGTGAGAACTCTCATTTTTTTTATACTGAATAACTTTTCTGACTCTGCACTAATTCAAGAATTTTTCATTAAGTGTTCATTTATTACTCATTCACTGATTGTCGTATTTATATCGTAATCTTATTTCTGCATACTTCACGAAGTTGAAAATATAGCTCGCAACAACACATTTAACGGCTCAATGAACCCCGTTAGAGATATATATTAATCGATAATAAGTTATTAAATTTTAATAATCTAATTAAAGTATAGAAAGATATTTCTCAGGGGATGAGAGAGAAAAAAAGGTGTTAGTTTATCATTACACGGTCTGTAACGATTTGAGTATTTATACGCATGTTGACTCAATATAGTAATATTTATAATCGGTTTGAAGAACTTACTTAATCACTTAACATCAGACTTACCCAGAACGACTAGTGCTACACACATGACTGGTCATTCTCAATGAAACATTTAGTTTG
>NW_013687423.1:1686-2063 GCF_000517525.1 Limulus polyphemus | reverse complement strand
ATGTTATTAGTTTGTCTCATCCAGCAGTGCACAGAAGAAATGTAGGCTTTACTTTTTCATGGTTTTGTATAGTTCTAGAGCCGTGCGACCAATCGCAAAATCCTTTTTATTTTTTGTTTCGTCGTTTTTTAGTATAATCTTTAAAAAGTCCAATGAACAGCAACTCTGAACATCTGTTGAATGCATACCTCTCTTTGACGCTGAAAAATCTTGCGCTGCTATATTTTGTTCTGGAATCATATTTTTGCGAGTCCACTGGCGAGGAAGACGATCTCTCTCTCGTCTGATCCAGCGTTATGGCCAGCGGACATGAAAAGAATAATAGAATTTTGGACTCACAAAAATATGATTCCAGAAAAATTAGTAGAGATATTTTC
>NW_013687423.1:0-815 GCF_000517525.1 Limulus polyphemus | reverse complement strand
ATAAATGTAGGCTTTACTTTTTTCATGGTTTTGTACAGCTCTAGACCAATCGCAGAATCCTTTTATAAAAAGAGTCATCAGAATCTTTAAAAAGAATATATCAACCAATCTCTCTCTTTTTTTTTTTTTGTTTCGTCGTTTTTTAGTATAATCTTTAAAAAGTCCAATGAACAGTATCTCTGAACATCTGTTGAATGCATACCTCTCTTTGACGCTGAAAAATCTTGTGCTGCTATATTTTGTTCTGGAATCATATTTTTGCGAGTCCAAAATTCTATTATTCTTTTCCTGTCCGCTGGCCATAACGCTGGATCAGACGAGAGAGAGATCGTCTTCCTCGCCAGAATTAGTAGAGATATTTTCAATATGACATGCTCTTTCCTTTTACGAATCAAGGGATGATACTGCACTTGTGCTAGAATTTTTAGTTGCTACATTGGGTTGAGAATCACCCAATCCTTGAAAGGGCTGGTTGGGTTGTTCTGCTCCTCTGTTTCCTTACAAGCTGAGAAAAACTGGGATAGCTTAGGTACTTTATCTAAAGCAGATTTTTCCTTTTCTAGTTCCTCCCTTTGTTTTTTCCTTTTCTGGAAACCACTTTCATATTTTCGTTCCATGTTTCAAAACGCCCATTGCTGAGATAATTAAAACATAAAAATTATTTTCACGAAATATTCTATGATTGCATAATGTAAGAAATATGCACGTGTATTGCATGTGTTCATGAATGCAAGTAATTTAACAATTACATTTAAAAAAGATATGCCAAAATAAAATATCATCCCCTCGTTGTTCTTAGCTCTATTTTCTACGTA
>NW_013687422.1:0-1192 GCF_000517525.1 Limulus polyphemus | reverse complement strand
AAACCATCTCTTGAAAGGGTTTAATTAATCATGCCGCCTGTACTTATGAAATTTCCAAACACAAGTATCATATTTGACTGTACTGAGATTTTGGTTCAAAAGCCGTATGAACTTCAAGTACACAGACAAACATGGCCCTTTTACAAACATAAGAATACACCTAAAATTATTAATTGGCATTAAACCTGGTGGAACTGTGGCATTTGTTTCAACTTTGTGTAGAGGCAGCTGCCTCAGCTTATTGTTAATGACTATTGAATTCTAAAGCGTTAATTGAAAATGGTGACAGACAGAGAGGTTAATATTGCTGATGGTGCAGCATTGAACACTCCGCTATTAAGTGCTAGGCAGGTGGAAGAGAAATACATTATTGTTGGGGGTTCGTATTTATGTCGTTAGGGCCCTTCTGCGTATTAAGACTTTCCAAATCCTGAACGGAACAATTCCAATAACTTTAAACATGGTAGTTGAAGCCATTTTAAGGACACGTGTATTCTTTACCAGTTTCCAGACTCCTATCATTAAATGGTGAATAATGTTAAAACAATTTTATTTTTCCTTCCAAAATAAAGGGGTAATTAGGCCTAAGTGTATAACCCGTACATAATTTTCCAAATCGAATAGTAAGTTTATTTATGTCAGAGCAAAGCCACATTAGGCTGTGTCTTCCCGTCGGGAATCGAACCCCGAAGTTTTACGTTGTAAGTCCGTAGACTTACACCCAAATAGTCAGCTTACGTTCAACAATGGGATACGATATAGAAATCCATACCTACAGGTAGTGTGAAAACAATGTGATTTCAGTACAACTTGGTTGGTGGTTTCTCATATAGTTGTGTCTTTCAGAAATAATATTCATGCTTGATAAACATGATACAATGTGATATTGATATCGGCCATTTAAACCTCAATATAATACAATCACATTTGCTTGTTAAACTTTTCGTATCTTATTATAACATTATGGTTAAAATATCAAGAATAAAGCCAAGGCTAAATATGCAATTCAAACGTGTCAAATGATTACCAACTATGTTTCATGATTAAACGTGTCAACTGATTACCAACTATATTTCATGATTAAACGTGTCAAATGATTACCAACTATGTTTCATGATTAAATGTGTCAAATGATTACCAACTATGTTTCATGATTAAACGTGTCAAATGATTACCAACTAGGTTTCATGAT
>NW_013687421.1:0-1192 GCF_000517525.1 Limulus polyphemus | reverse complement strand
GTCTTTACCAACTATTTGAATGTTACTTTTACAGCACATCTTTATCCCTAAAATATGGAGCGCATTTTTTTTTTTTTGGTAATGGCTACGAAACCATGAATTCTCGACTTCACACTTCAAGCACGTTAACCGTTAGGTCATTAGATCGTACTCTTGATGCATTTTTTTACGCCTAATGCTATGAACACTTCACCACTTATGGAATAGTTTATAATAACGGAAAGCCATTTTTACTCCTTGCCTATATGTGGATTACAAATTACGTTGAAATTATTTAAAATATTTGAATAAGTATTGTATTTTTCACGAACAGAGCACTAAAGTGTTATAGTATGTTTTATTTTCTTTACTGAAATACTTTTGCCGTAACGAGAAAACAAAATATCAACTATTCTTGAAATTCAAAACGTGTTTATCTAGTACATATTTTAATTTTTTTAATTCAAATTTTGACACAGTTTTCATTATGACATTTATTGCTTTAATAGTAAACAGCTTGCCTAGTTTAGAGGTAATGAAGAAAACAGAGGCACGGATCAGCCCAGACACAGAACTGGTAGGATAGATAGTTTACTAAATATAAAAACAATACCTGCGATCAAAGTGCAGACCCATCTATTTTATTCCGAATACATCCTAGTTATAGAAAACTTCTTAAAAACACTTTATATGTCAAATTACAAAAAAAAAGAAATTAATAAATCTTTTTAACTTTAATTACTAAAGCCTGTTGTACAGTTTGGAAATGTCACACGTATTTTTGGGTCCTCATACTAATTGTCTCTTTATATATATTATTAAAGTTTCACTAGATGGAGCCACAGCTATCTAGTTTCAGAAATTCGGCACAAAATCACCCAGACGATATTTATTGTAAGCTCCAAAAATCACGTTCACCTTCTTATTGTTCAATTTCTATCACTGTACAATTCCCGAGAGCGAATTTTTACACCAAGTATAAGTTGTATTTCTTTTTGTGGTAGATATAAAGCTGCTTTCCTGCTGTGATGAAACTAAAACTTAGTTGCTCTGAAAGTTCTTTGTCTGCAAAGCATTAAAATAATCAAATTGCTATAAATAAGTTTAACTCTTCATTACAAACAGTTTTATAAATATAAACATTGTTCTCCACTGTTATATACTCGAGACTTGATGCGTTTTTTAGTAGGACACAATTCTATATATATATATA
>NW_013687420.1:0-1192 GCF_000517525.1 Limulus polyphemus | reverse complement strand
ATTGATGACCCCTAGTCTGTTCTCAAGTGCATTCAACATTGTAACAGGTTCTGGTTTCCCGCCAATTTAAAAATGTAATCATACGAAAAAGAGAGAATGACGAACGCGAATGATTTTCCTGACACCTTTGGGAAGTGGGGATTATAGCTTGCAGTACCTCTACAGAGTCAATTTAATGAGAAATGGGGATTATAGCTCGCAGTACCTCTATAGAGTCAATTTAATGAGAAATGGGGATTATAGCTCGCAGTACCTCTACAGAGTCAATTTAATGAGAAATGGGGATTATAGCTCGCAGTATCCCTACAGAGTCAATTTCAGCCTTCTTTAGGTGTAGGATTTCCTCGTAAATGATTTGTTTGTAGTAAAACACAAAGCTACACAAAGGTCTATCTCTGCTCTGCTCACCACGGGTATCAAAACCCGGTTTCTAGCGTTGTGAATCCGCAGACATACCGCCATGCCACTAGGGGGCTCACAAATGGAAAAATGACGTAATGAAATTTATATAACGACTTGTTTTAAATATTTAAATATTTAAATGATTATTTTCTAAGATTTTAGAATATCCAAAAACAATGAAAAATATGTTGCATATTGAGGGCACTTCGCATCAAAAAGGGCGGGGTTCGAACCCCATTCCCGTATCCACTACTGACAGACACATGTTCAAAGACGTGACGTAGCTCTCGCATGCTAGACAGATTTCGTCATTTTCGTGTCACGTGCAGTTCTAGTCATTCAATAACATTCTCGTTAAGGGATCATCTGAAATTGTGTCTATGTCTGAGTAACGTTTTTCTGTAATAAATTTAGGGCCGTATGTGTTTTAAGATTTTTTTTAAATCGTTGATGCGGGAATGCATATATTTCATAATGCATGTCATGTTTATCTATTTATTTATTTTGAGCGTGGTGGGTCTGGAGCTACTGCTCCCTCAGCCCACGCCTTAATGTCCCCCTGTTTATTTATTTATTTATTTAGCGAGCGAGTCATCCAATTCCAACACCTACAATAAATAGAATGATAAAATCCCGCCTCTCGCTCTATCCGCTGTTATTGCTGTTAGCGACAAATACTTTGTTGCGTGTCTGCTTGTTTGTTAATTTCTAGGCTACAATTTGTATGAAGATGGACCTAGGGTCTAGAATAAGTTATAACTGCAATTAGACCTAAAGTCTAGTACATTAG
>NW_013687419.1:0-1192 GCF_000517525.1 Limulus polyphemus | reverse complement strand
AATCTACACGATCCCTGCCGCCCTAAGGACCCCATGTCCTACTGGACGTTGGTTGTGATTCTGGATCTTCCTTATTCAAGGCTTTCTGGACTCCTACTGGCTGCTTGAGGCATCTTCAAATCTGCCATGTCAACATAATCTTCTTTAGGTAAGCTAAGTCCATAAAACTTCGGGTACAGCTCATATCACCATCACGAGAGGGACAAAAAGAAGCTAAAGCTTCTGAGCACCCCCTGTAATCCTCCGGAGGATTTCATACCGAAATTTCTGCCATATATTGAAAAAACAACAACAATCTTATGTTAAAAGACGTACATATTTCAAAATATTTATATCAGCCTCATTTTACATACTAACACTAATGTTCATACTTCACACACACATATACACATGTAACTTACCAACCAACCAGGGGATAATGCTATGTTAGACCATATGTTTACCCGATTTAAAACGATTTTATGAATATTAAGACAGAATAAGTACCCCGCATATCTTGTCAGGATTTTTACTTCTAGAACATAATAAACGGTTAGTACTTATACATTAACATAATTGACTGGTCACCTAATAGCTTTATTTCACATTCCTGGGTCTCTCACGTACTAACACTTAATAACATCTTGCTTACACGAGCACGTTTGAAACAGCGAAGATCCACTAAATTTCATTGGAATCTTAGACTCTATTTAAATGAGAATCCGACAAATGTGCTGAAAAATACTGAGACTTGATAATAATTCATCGTTAAAACCGTATGCTTTAAAACATATTTAAGACATATCTCTAATATATACTACCACTAGGCCGTATCTAACACAGAGAAATGCAAATGTGATATATAACGATACCGAAAACTAAAGTATCACTAAGCTAAATAACCACAATCAGTACATTGGATTCTCCGATGACTATCATATGATTAAATCCTTCTCCCAGCATAGTATTGCCTACTCTTTTTGATAGCACTTTGATTGGTCCAATTTCAGACCAATTATTCTCTTTATTTTATATATTTGTATATCAGAGATTGACTTTGAAAGATAAGCAATAGTAAACAGTTCAAAGTTTTGCCTCTTGGTACAACTTTTATAATCTATGAAAACACTTCTGAGAATATAAATAAAGCTATGTTAAATGAGCCCCACAGTAGGACATCTTTACAAATTGATATCTCGTACAAATTTTGCAC
>NW_013687418.1:0-1192 GCF_000517525.1 Limulus polyphemus | reverse complement strand
TTATACCAAGGAACTATAAGGAGACAACACAAGAGGTTATACCAAGGAACTATAAGGAGACAACACAAGAGGTTATACCCTATAATTCCTTGGTAAAACCCTCTCGTGTTATCTCCCTATAATTCTTTGGTATAACCTCTTGTGTTGTCTCCTTATAGTTCCTTGGTATAACCTCTTGTGTTGTATCCTTATAGTTCCTTGGTAAAACCCCTTGTGTTATCTCCCTATAATTCTTTGGTATAACCTCTTGTGTTGTCTCCTTATAGTTCCTTGGTATAACCTCTTGTGTTGTATCCTTATAGTTCCTTGGTAAAACCCCTTGTGTTATCTCCCTATAATTCTTTGGTATAACCTCTTGTGTTGTCTCCCTATAATTCCTTGGTAAAACCCTCTCGTGTTATCTCCCTATGATTCTTTGGGAGATAACACAAGGGGTTTTACCAAGGAATTATAGGGAGATAACACAAGAGGTTATACCAAAGAATTATAGGGAGATAACACAAGAGGTTTTACCAAGGAATTATAGGGAGATAACACAAGAGGGTTTTGTTATGGAAGTATATGAAGATAACACGAGAGATGTTGTTAGGGAGGTGTAGGGAAATAAGACTTCGGATTTTCAGATGTTGATGTAAAGAGATAAAACTAGGTAGATGTATGGAGATAATAGTAAGAGTTTCGTCATGGAGCCATGATTGTGAAGACAAACTAAGGGTTTTATTATTGAGGTTTCGGGAGATAACATCAGAGGTTTTATTATGGTGTTGTACACAAGCAAGCCCAACTTTTACCTTGGTGTTGAATAGAAAGAGCAGGCTGAAGTTTTTAAGTAGATAAAGCAAACTAAAGGATGCATCACAGAAAGATCAAGTCAGGTATTTTGTTATGGTGTTACTTAATGAGAAAATCAGAGGTTTTATCATGGTGTTAAAGAAAGAGCACAACCAGAAATTGCATCTTGGTGTTACAGAGAGAACTAATATGAAATTTTATATCTGTGCTACAGAAAGAGCAACATAGAGATTTTATTATGGTGTTACAGAAAGAAAAAGCTCGAAATTTTATCACGGTGCTACAGAAAGAGCAACTTAGAGATTTTATTATGGTGTTACAGAAAGAAAAAGCTCGAAGTTTTATCACGGTGCTACAGAAAGAGCAACTTAGAGATTTTATTATGGTGTTACAGAAAGAG
>NW_013687417.1:0-1192 GCF_000517525.1 Limulus polyphemus | reverse complement strand
CAGGCTTATTACGCTAAATTTCGAGTTACGATACTTGTCGTGAGCATATCAAAGATAGCTCTTAACAACAACAATCAAAGAACTGTGATATTCTCAGCTAAAACCGATTTCTGTGTGATTGTTAGATTGATCCACAAAACATGAGTACTTGTTTGGAAACTGGACTGTCGCCTTCTACCGCATCCATAAATTGATCAACAGATTTTTTTTTTTATCCAAAAAAATTGTTTCTATTCACTGTGATGAACTGATGCGTATCCAATGCTCTGTACGAGACATGAAACATTGCTTTTACCCATTAACAAGCGCTACTCACGTGACTGGTAGCTCTCATAGAACATAGTGAATGCTGTAGCTTCTTAATATCATCTACTCAATTAGTAAAAGATATTGCTGTGGTTCACCTGTTCTACACAATATTTTTACAGGCAGAATAGTTATATTACATGTGTTAATGTGAAAACTCCATAGAATCAGATTAAACGAAAAAAAGAGTAAATTAATCGAAAAAGTTTAGCTTTTTCATTTGTTGTTAAGCAAAAGTCATGCAATGTGCTATCAGTGCTGTATCTACTACGAGTATTGAATCCCTGTTTTTAGCGTTATAAGCATTTACACTTACCACTGAACCACTGGAGGGAGAGGGACAAGCAAAAAGTTAGAATATATATATATGCTTGCATACTACAGAGCTTTCATCGTGTTTCAGCTAACTCTTTGTGGAGTCATTGAATTTCGTCATTGTACCTGAGATTCCCCTCTTGCATTCCAAGTGGAATTCCTTCTCTCGTGGGCTGAGAAATTAGGTTGGATTTCATCATTGTTCCTAGGCCTGGCAGCGCTGCCTACACCTCATCACCACCCTCGAGTTATACTCCTCTGAGATGCTAGTTGGGGGATTCACTGGGATTTCGTATTCCTAGTCTTCCCACCAATGATCATGAAGCAGCTTAAATTGTTCAATTCACAGCAGATTCTGCCAGCTTGACTTTCGCCTATTTTGCACGAGTCTTTGTGCTGACCTGGAATAAGCTGGTCAGCTTGGTATAAAAATTCTTCAATCGTCTAAGTTCATGGTTCCATTTGAGGTGTGTCCATACTTTATTTTTGTTGTGTCAATGCTTGTGATATCCCTCCATAGAACAGGTGGCATAGCATCCAGTGTTGACATCTATCTAAGTTTGTTGTTCTT
>NW_013687416.1:0-1193 GCF_000517525.1 Limulus polyphemus | reverse complement strand
TAGATTTTTATAAAGTCAATCTCTAGGCGCTAGAGAAAGCTTGTTTGACCGGTAGACTCGTATAAAAATCAAGCTCAAGGCGCTAGAGAAAGCTTGTTTGACCGGTAGACTTGTATAAAGTCAAGCTCAAGGCGCTAGAGAAAGCTTGTTTGATCGGTAGACTTGTATAAAGTTAAGCTCAAGGCGCTAGAGAAAGCTTGTTTGATCGGTAGATTTTTATAAAGTCAAGCTCAAGACGCTAGAGAAAGCTTGTTTGATCGGTAGATTTTTATAAAGTCAAGCTCAAGGCGCTGGAGAAAGCTTGTTTGATCGGTAGACTTGTATAATAATCAAGCTCAAGGCGCTAGGTTTATACAAGTCTACCGATCAAACAAGCTTTCTTCTACCGATCAAACAAGCTTTCTCTAGCGCCTTGAGCTTGACTTTATAGAAATATACCGATCAAACAAGCTTTATCTAGTGCCTTGAGCTTGATTTTTATACAAGTCTACCGGTCAAACAAGCTTTCTCTAGCGCCTTGAGCTTGACTTTTTATAAAGTCAAGCTCAAGGCGCTAGAGAAAGCTTGTTTGATCGGTAGACTTGTATAAAATCAAGCTGACGTCACTGGTCGTTGGCTCTTCAATGCCACTAACAGAAACAATAAAAAAAATTCGAAAAGAAAAAAACGTGCATACGAAATTTTCAATTAATTCAAGCTTTCCGAATCATGTTTTATTTTGAAAAAAAAGCTCGCGCGGTCTCAGTAAAAATGTTGATTCACAGCTACCACATGACATTGCTTTTAACGGTCGTTACCAGTTGTCACGAGGTTCCGTCTGTCAAGAAATTATGGGATGTTAACGACCAGAAAATGCTGCGCTTGTGAAGATATATAGAGAGTTTAAAACTATTTAGGTAGTTTTTATTTCATTACACTGAACTCACGAGGCTGTCGGAGACCATCTACCGAAGTATCTTAATTTACTTGACAGAATAGCATGGTAGGCACATTTTGTGTGAGGGGTTGAACTCCGTGCAATTCCTCTACCATGACAGTCGCTGGTAACACTTCGTAGTCATGCGATGTCGATTAGAAAAATCTTAGTACCCTAAAATATATGTCAAGGTGGAACTGTGGGATCAGTATTAAGTCAATGTGGAACGGTGGGATCAGTATTAAGTCACTGTGGAACGGTGGGATTAGTATTAAGT
>NW_013687415.1:0-1193 GCF_000517525.1 Limulus polyphemus | reverse complement strand
CGATAGATTCTCATGTGTTAGAAAACATGGTTAATAACAATATTATAAATTTCAATCGAGACTATATGAAGTGTCATGTGATATATAAACTATTTTGGATTTTTAACTGCAGAATGTTGAGGCTAAAAACAAGAATATGAGATGCGAATATTTTTTGTACCAAAATACAGGTTGCAATATCAACGGCATGACGTACAGTGTAGGAGAAGTAGTGAAGCCCTCTAGCGATCCTTGCTTGGAATGTCGATGTAGCCAACGAGAAATGATGATTTGCAACCCACAGAAATGTACACCCCAAGCGCCACCTCTCATCCGAATGAACAAAAACATTTTCAAGAAGCGTTAAGAACCACCACTCTGGCAAAATCAACGAAGTCCCAAATTATTGATGAATTTGTTGTATCATTACAGTTGTTACTTTTTTACAATGTGAAATCCGCGAAAGACCAGTGCATGTTGAAGAAAAAACAATGTTGAAATAAGTAATTGCGTAATTATTCAATAAAGGTTGTGCTAAACTATCGAGGAAGGACGGTAACTTTATATACGTGTTGGACTTATTGATGAAATCTTTGATATTAGATCATATCAATGTTTGTTACAACACAGTCAGATAAAGCAGCACTGGTTCATAACTTGTTTGACATGGCTATGCGACTCTAGCTGCGCGATTTTGGCACCATAAAACCAATATTTTGTAGTTTAGTATTTTACATTTTGTGTTAAGTGTATCGTGCATGTTGTGTATTTTCTGTCACTAACTAAGCTGATATAAACATGTAATAGTTAGTCCTTGCGATAGCCCAAGTTTTGTTGTACAAGTAATGTGGTGCCAGAACTACGTAAACACAACTTTTGTCTGACCATGATATTTTGATTAAAATATTTTAGATTATATATATAATTACTTTAACTGTCTTACCACGATTCGATGTATCCAAACATATGTGTTTAATAAAGGTTAAAAAACATCAATTTGAGCGGAATTGTTTATTTGCATATGTATTACCAAAGTAAGTTAGCTGAAGAATATATATATATACATATAAAAATATACTACATATTCATAAAGTAATCAAAAGATGCATTATCATTTAATTATAAATGATCAAAACAACACATTTCAGTCTCTGTGAGGAATCAAACTGTGTATGTCGTGGTTTATTATATCGTTTAATGACTGATACAAGCAT
>NW_013687414.1:0-1193 GCF_000517525.1 Limulus polyphemus | reverse complement strand
CCTTTTGTCAGGTATGAAGGATTGTATGTTTTGTGGGCAGACCACAACATAACATGTTTTGTCAGGTATAAACGTTTGTGGTGTTATGTTGTGGCCTGCCATGATTTTGTGTTTTGTCAGGTATGAAGGATTGTGGTATTATGTTGTGGTCTGCCGTGATTTTGTGTTTTGTCAGGTATGAAGGATTGTGGTGTTATGTTGTGGCCTGCTGTGATTTTGTGTTTTGTCAGGTATGAAGGATTGTGGTGTTATGTTGTGACCTGTCATGGTTTTGTGTTCTGTAAGGTATTAAGGATTGTGGTGTTATGTTGTGAGCTGTTGCGACTTGTGTTTTGTCAGGTGTAAACGTTTGTGGTTTTGTCAGGTATGAGGGATTGTGGTGTTATGTTGTGGCCTGCTGTGATTTTGTGTTTTGTCAGGTATGAAGGTTGTGGTGTTATGTTGTGAGCTGTTGCGACTTGTTGCAGAACACAAAACCATGACAGGTCACAACATAACACCACAATCCTTCATACCTGACAAAACACAAAATCACAGCAGACCACAACATAACACCACAGTCCCTCATACCTGACAAAACACAAACCATGGCAGACCACAACATAACACCACATTTCTTCATACCTGACAAAACACAAAATCATGGCAGGCCACAACATAACACGACAAACGTTTGTACCTGACAAAACACAAGTCGCAACAGCTCACAACATAACACCACAATCCTTAATACCTTACAGAACACAAAACAATGTCTTAACTCTTGACTTGTTTGCGTTCAGACTTACACTTAACAATTCTTATCATGTAACAGATTTCGCGACCAATTGGTAACGTTCCATCACAGACAGATTTTACACAAAGGAGCTCCTAATATATATATAATGATGTATAGTTATATTCACGAAAAAACGTGCATATCTTATAGATTGTGTATGTTTGTGGGTAGGATTAAAAACATTATGAAGCTATGCTGATTTCCAGCACTCTTACACAAATCTAACGGATGAACGTGTTTCATGCACTGCTGGTAATTTTGATCAAAATGAATATTTTAGAAGTTGTATCATTAAATTTACTGTTGAATGTTACCAATCATTGAAACTATTTCCGATATCGATTTTCCAAATTTCAAACAGTTCCCCCAAATCAACGTATGTCACGTCATTTAGTTATCTTGCAAATATTTCGAT
>NW_013687413.1:0-1193 GCF_000517525.1 Limulus polyphemus | reverse complement strand
TTTGTTAACCGAAAACACTCAGTAAAGAGCTCAAATATATATTTTTATGGGTGGCGTATTATAAGGAAATAGTGTAATTTCTTCGGGGTAATATTCACTGGAAAACAAAAATTGTCAATTCAACTTCTGCAATCATTCTGTTTCATAGTTTCTCAGTGCTGCCATGTATAGTCCAAAGCCGTTGTCATATTTTCACATAATTTACGAATAAGATGGAAAAACTAAGTAGTTATTTCCTCACAATCAGACAGTACAAACACCATGCATTCCAATGGTAGTAGCATGTAGAGTTTGGGGTAGTACAATAAGACGTTTGGAACGAGTAACTTGAAAACAAAAGAAAATTAATAATTTATGTTTCTTCTATCTGAACAAATACTTCAAACACAGTGTTCTCCAAGTACTGACAAACACAGTGTTCTCCAAGTACTGACAAATACAGTGTTTCTCCAAGTACTGAAAAACACAGTGTTCTCCAAGTACTGACAAACAGTGTTCTCCAAGTACTGACAAACACAGTGATCTCCAAGTACTGACAAACACAGTGATCTCCAAGTACTGACAAACACAGTGTTCTCCAAGTACTGACAAACAGTGTTCTCCAAGTACTGACAAATACTGTGTTCTCCAAGTACTGACAAACACAGTGTTCTCCAAGTACTGACAAACACAGTGATCTCCAAGTACTGACAAACAGTGTTCTCCAAGTACTGACAAATACTGTGTTCTCCAAGTACTGACAAACACAGTGTTCTCCAAGTACTGACAAATACAGTGTTACTAACAAACCCGATGTTACTGAAATACTAAAAAATCCAGTGTTATCCAAGTACGACCAAACTCAGTGCTATAGAAATACTAACAAACCAAGTGTTATCCAAATACTAACCAACCCAGTGCTAACCAAATACTCAAATTATCAGTTATCAAATTATTCAAAAAACCCAGTTAATATTAAAAAAAATCCAGTGCTATTGAAATACAAAAAAATGCAATGGTATTCAAATATTAACAAACCCAATGCTAACCAAATACTCAAATTATCAGTTATCAAATTATTCAAAAAACCCAGTTAATATTAAAAAAATCCAGTGTTATTGAAATACAAAAAAATGCAATGGTATTCAAATATTAACAAACCCAGTGTTATTCAAATATGACAACCAAAACTAGTTGCAATACTGAAGTTAAAA
>NW_013687412.1:0-1194 GCF_000517525.1 Limulus polyphemus | reverse complement strand
GTTCTACTACGCCATTATACGTGCGTTGTGTCTATTAACTAATCAGTTCTGTTATCACACTAAATACTCAGTTATTGTTCTGCTACACCATTATACGTGCATTGTGTCTATTAACTAATCAGTTCTGTTATCACACTAAATACTCAGTTGTTGTTCTGCTACACCATTATACGTGCATTGTGTGAATTAACTAATCAGTTCTGTTTTTACACTAAATACTCAGTTATTGTTCTACTACGCCATTTATACCCGCATTGTGCCAATTAACTAATCAGTTCTGTATGTACACTAAATACTCAGTTATTGTTCTACTATACCATTATAGGTGCGTTGTGTCAATTAACTAATCAGTTCTGTATGTACACCAAATACTCAGTTATTGTTCTACTACACCATTATACGTGCATTGTGTCTATTAACTAATGAGTTCTGTTATCACACTATATACTCAGTTATTGTTCTACTACACCATTATACGTGCATTGTGTCTATTAACTAATCAGGTCTGTTTTTACACTAAATACCGATTTATTGTTCTACTACACCATTATACGTGCGTTGTGTCTACTAACTAATCAGGTCTGTTTTTACAATAACTACTCAGTTATTGTTCTACTACACCATTATATGTACATTGTGTCTACTAACTAATCAATTCTGTTTTCATAACAAATACTTAAATATTTGCAACGCCTCAGCCTAGACTGAATAGCACGTAATTGATACAAGTGTTGGATTGCAGGACATCCAATCAGTCATGAAAATCCTTAGGTTCTTTTCTGCTTGTTCAGTCAAGACAATTTCTGGTGATGTGACTCTGTCGTCAATAGCTAAGAACCGTATATGTGATTATTGTGTTATACAGTATATGGGAAAGAACTGAATGACACGTGCAAGTAGGTGTCTCTGGCGGAAAACAGAAAGTGTAATGAAATATAAAACTAGTTTAATTTAGTGACTAGAGCACTTTTTGTTTAATTATTTAGGTTTCTCGTTTTACCACTAAACACCAGCGATAACACTGTTTCCATTTCAAGTCTATTACAATAGTTCTTTAGGTTTCTCGTTTTACCACTAAACACCAGCGATAACACTGTTTCCATTTCAAGTCTGTTACAATAGTTCTTTAGGTTTCTCGTTTTACCACTAAACACCAGCGATAACACTGTTTCCATTTCAAGTCTGTTACAATAG
>NW_013687411.1:0-1194 GCF_000517525.1 Limulus polyphemus | reverse complement strand
TCTTTCACCAGTATATGAATGACAGTTTTCACTCATTTTTTAATCCGATCTTTATTTAGTTTTTTTTAACTCCCTCAGTTTTTTCTGGTTAATCTGGAATTATTACATTTCCACTTTTACTTTCATTCCTTGATTACCATGCAATAAAACACTTTCAGGCAGTCTTCGGAGTTCCTAGTCTCTTAAACAAATAACTGAAGCTACGGTGACTTTTAATCAAAACGAAGAAATAATTGATTTACTTTCCAAAAAAAATATCAAAATGAGTTTTCGCTTTTTTGTTGCGTTTTATTTTACTTTCACGTACATATTAATATTCCCGGAACAGTCTTAAAATGAAAAAGAACACAGATTACGGCACATCCGGGGTCTTATTAGCGCTTATACACAAAGGTTATGGACATCGTTAAAAAGTTACTTGGTAATGCAGGACAACCGCACTAATGGAATAATGATTTGAGAAAAAAAAATTCCATTTATCTCTTGCAGACTTCATGAGAACACATAGTCGCCTGCTTAACCCTAGTTAATCTGAAAGGTATTGATACTGAGAGAATAAAACTTGTCTTCTGGGATCAACATCTGCGTTCGAGGATCATTCAACCTAGCTATCCTAGCGTCTAGTACATCGAATGTACTGACTGGTCAGTCACATATCGAAGAAACTAGCCGCGTGCTTAACCCTAGTTAATCTGAAAGGTATTGATACAGCGAGAATAAAACTTGTCTTCTGGGATCAACATCTGCGTTCGAGGATCATTCAACCTAGCTATCCTAGCGTCTAGTACATCGAATGTACTGACTGGTCAGTCACATATCGAAGAAACTAGCCGCGTGCTTAGAGAAAGGGCTCAGTAAGACATAATTATCCATAAAACCCACATTACAATAACCATACATAACTTTAGATACTGTCATTACGCTACGCTACAGAGGTTAATTCGACCATACATTACTTTAGATACTGTCGTTACGCTACGCTACAGAGGTTAATTCGCCCATACGTTACTTTAGATACTGTCATTACACTACGCTACAGAGGTTAATTCGACCATACATTACTTTAGATACTGTCATTACGCTACGCTACAGTGGTTAATTCGACCATACATCACTTTAGATACTGTCCTTACGCTACACTACAGTGGTTAATTCGACCATACATTACTTTAGATACTGTCGTTACGCTACGCT
>NW_013687410.1:0-1194 GCF_000517525.1 Limulus polyphemus | reverse complement strand
AAATGTTTATTTAAAAAAAGACTATGAAGTTATTTCAATAATTTTGGCACTGCAAACTACTAACAGACTACATTTAAAACAGTATTTTGTACATTTAGAGACTCTTTAAATGCGAGTATATCTAAGTACGCATGTCACGACTTTTTACAGTAACATTCAAAAATTAATTAAACTACTTTATTTTTAATGTATATCAATAAACTTAGAATCAAAGCGTAGTTAAGAAATAAAATTTTATTACAAGTTTTAATTTCTTAATTTCAAAAGTAAATGTTTAAATTAATTCTCAATCTTCACTTGTCTGTATCACGTGACACTTGATCGCTCCGAAATGCCCATTTTCTATTTTCACCTCAATCATGTATGATGTCCTGAGTTTAACATAAGTTAACATTTATAGTACAGATATTAATAAAACATAATTTTCTTGGTTTATAGACATAAATAAGAAAATCAAACCCATTTTCCATGTCCTTCTATCACACATCCCGTCTTTCACAAAATGTCAATAATTTCCTCTGAAGTTTTGTATTAGATTACTTGTAACCAACATAAAGAGAAGATTTTCATTTACAGATTTTTGTATAAGACTAACTAGTTCTGACAACAATGTTTGAATTATTCGGTCTACATATTCATCGCCGAGTTCAAATCGACCATGTAAGTGAATTTTTAAGCCATTTTTACCTTAGTTAGAAAGCCAGTTAAATTGCATCAGTTAAAGTTTTCTTTATTTGTTTGTAGTTAAATACAAAGCTACACAATTGGCTGTCTGTGCTGTGAACCACTAGTATCGAAATCTGATTTTTAGCGTTATATGCCTTCAGACTTACCGCTGTGCCAATGGAAGACAATATTTATAGTACATTGTATGGTTTGTGTGTGTTATTATTTTGTGCTTTTAACTGCATATCTTAAGTAAATAAAAATTAGTTTATGTACTTTTACCATCGTTACGAACAATGTTGGGTTAAATTTCATCGAGGGCTGAGAGTAAAAACAACAACAAAATAACAAGAGGCCAGATATAAGTACTAAATGTCTGTTCTTTATCTAAAATTTATATTTATTGTTGCAAAACTGAAGTGTAAATATTAGAAATTATTAGGGTACATAAAAAATAAACATAAACGAAAAGAGTTAAAAAGAATTTGTCAACAAAGACTGCCCGCGTGCTGCTCGTGCGTTACGTAA
>NW_013687409.1:0-1194 GCF_000517525.1 Limulus polyphemus | reverse complement strand
ATTTTATTATCGACTCCCCCCCCCATTTCTTCTCGGATCTTATATTAATTTAATCATCGACTCCCCCCCCCATTCCTTCCTGGTTCTTGTATTTATTTAATTAATCGACCCCCCCCCCCCATTCCTTCTTGGTTCTTGTATTTATTTAATTATAGACTCCCCCCTCCATTCCTTCTTGTATTTATTTAATTTTTTCCCTTTACTTCTTGGTTCTTAGAACGATGAATATATAAAAAGTGAGTTAGCCACATTTGTCACCAACTCCATCAACTGTATACTTTTTTTTTAATTTGTCAAAGACAAACAGAGCTTATGTGTATACAGTTCCTAGATTTCAGAAGTCTAGGAAGGGATTGGTTCATTTTGTTGGGTGGGCGAGTACAAAATTTTTCAATGCACGAACATTTTCAACAAACTTTGTAGTCACGTGTCATGCATTTAACTAGGTTAAATAATACGTTAACTAGATAGAATAACAATAAACAATGATATATATATATATATTAGTTTTCGGTGAGACGAAAGAAGCTTTCGGAAACATCTGTATTTGTTCCTATTTTTGAGAGTCCATGGTATAGAAATTGATGTTTTCAGGCTGAACGGCAGCTTATGCGTAAGTGGGTCAAAAGGTTAGGTCACAGACCTCAAACTACTGATCAAGGGAGGGCAGCCAACCAGTAACATCTGCCGACACAAGTTTTGTTTGGCTTCTGAAACCAAATAACAGGACTAACTGCCACTTTTGTATTGCGTCTAAAACCTTGGCCCAAAAGTAAGTAAGTAAGGGGAGTTATTATTCTTTATCAAGTTTTATATAATTTCGATTACAAAGCTAGCCAGAGATAGTGAAAGTGCAGAAAAAAAAAAAAGATTATGTAAAAAGTAACAAGAACTACTCTTTGAAGCTCAAGACTACCATAGCGACATCTTGAGGTCTGGTTATCAGATATAACACATCTTTAAAAATAAAAATACACACATAAAGAAAATTATGGGGTATAATACATTGTCCAATGAATGGTATATAAACTAGAAGTTTAACATCGAAAGTAAACGTGTTGTTGAAAGTTTTATAAAGGTAGGGTAGAACGGAGTTGTCATAGAAATAAAAAAGAAACGACGTATTGCTAATAGTTTGTACATAAATAAAAACGACGTATTGCCAATAGTTTGTACATGAATAAAAACGACGTG
>NW_013687408.1:1743-2110 GCF_000517525.1 Limulus polyphemus | reverse complement strand
TGTGTCTTCTTATTGACAGTACACAGTATTGATAAATCCTGTATCTTCTTATTGACAGGACACAGTATCGTTAAATCTTGTGTCTTCTTATTGACAGTACACAGTATTGATAAATCCTGTATCTTCTTATTGACAGGACACAGTATTGTTAAATCTTGTGTCTTCTTATTGACAAGTACACAGTATTGATAATCCTGTATCTTCTTATTGACAGGACACAGTATTGTTAAATCTTGTCTCTTCTTATTGACAGTACACAGTATTGTTAAATTATGTCTCCTTATTGACAGTACACAGTATTGTTAAATTATGTTTCTTCTTATTGACAGTACACAGTATTGATAAATCCTGTATCTTCTTATTGACA
>NW_013687408.1:0-827 GCF_000517525.1 Limulus polyphemus | reverse complement strand
TTATTGACAGTACAATCAATACTGCCTGTATCTTATTATTGACAGGACACAGTATTGTTAAATCTTGTGTCTTTTTTTTGACAGTACACAGTATTGATAAATCCTGTATCTTCTTATTGACAGTACACAGTATCGTTAAATCTTGTGTCTTCTTATTGACAGTACACAGTATTGATAAATGCTTTATCTTCTTATTGACAGGATACAATATTGTTAAATTTTGTGTCTTCTTATTGACAGGACACAGTATTGATAAATCCTGTATCTTCTTATTGACAGGCAATACTGTGTACTGTCAATAAGAAGACACAAGATTTAACAATACTGTGTATAAATCCTTTATATTCTTATTGACAGGACACATTATTGATAAATCTTGTGTCTGCTTATTGACAGTACACAAAATTGGTAGATCTTGTCTTCTTATTGATAGTACACAGTATCGTTAAATCTTGTGTCTTTTTATTGACAGTACACAGTATTGATAAATTCTTTATCTTCTTATTGACAGGATACAATATTGTTAAATTTTGTGTCTTCTTATTGACAGTACACAGTATTGATAAATCCTGTATCTTCTTATTGACAGGACACATTATTGATAAATGCTTTATCTTCTTATTGACAGGATACAATATTGTTAAATTTTGTGTCTTCTTATTGACAGTACACAGTATTGATAAATCCTGTATCTTCTTATTGACAGGACACAGTATTGTTAAATCCTGTATCTTCTTATTGACAGTACACAGTATTGATAAATCCTTTATCTTCTTATTGACAGGATACAATATTGTTAAATTTTGTGTCTTCTTATTGACAGTACA
>NW_013687407.1:0-1194 GCF_000517525.1 Limulus polyphemus | reverse complement strand
AGCACAACTGACTCTCTCTATGCAGCTTATCCCAGTATCACTTCTTGATTGGTACTTGTGGTGTTAAGATGTGTTTTTTTGCTTCCACTTTATTGAATTTTCAATCAGTTACTTGTTTGTTTGTTTTTAGAGGAGGGAAACTTTACATTTGCTTCACTTGTGTTCCACAACTTTAGTTAGCACATGTTAGCATTGTATGTCTTTTATTTTAATACATGATTCTTTGGAGCTTCCTGTTGGACTTTTCTACTTCCACTCATATTTGCCATGAATTTTGAGTTTCACATTACACCTACTACAGTTAACCTTCCTTCAACTACGTTGGCTTTGGGTCCATAATTGTTGGCGGAAGATGTTAAGACTTGGTTTGTTGGGAATTGGCTACTTTCATGCAAGCTCCTAATTTGCCTGAGGATTATCCTATCATGCAGTGATGTTTTACCAGTATAGATGATATATAGACTCTCCATCTACAGTGGACTTGACGTAAAATTCCAGGTGCCACCTGGTTATGGACTGGACAACACCCTCCTTCTTACTGTTACTCAGATGTCGATTCCCAGGAGGTACTGGCGTTGGTTGGAGCTGCACCAGCCATGTAAGTCCTCACTAGTGAGTGGCCCAGGTACCTTGCTCCTACTGTGGACTGGGTGACTAATCCAATGGTGCCTGGTTCTGAACTGCCACATTATTGTCTGCCTTCCTACCATTGTCCGATGTTTGTTCTTGGAGAGTACTGGTGGTTGTTGTGTTGGAAATGCATATGGTGATGTGGGTCTTTGGAACAGATGATCTTCTTCGTTTCCAGTTTCAATGTTCGAGGTGAACGGAAGAGGACCCACTTCCTACCATGGGCTGGATATTTGTATCATGGTTCTGTCGGTGTTGATTGAGGTTGAACTACCCCTTATGGTCTACCATGCCCTAGCCACTCTAACCACGGGTCCTTCATTTAATGTTTTCTCCCTTATTGCAATACATCTTTTTCATGGGCGAAGAGTATACACCTGGCTTAGAAGTGATGCAGTCTCACAGGGGTGGGTTTTACATACTCTTGGATCACACATCCCATTGATTTCCTATGGGTGCCTTCTCAAGGAGGCTTATCTAGATAATGTTATACCGATTCCTCCACCAAGTCAGTGTGGGATTCTAGCTATTCTGTAAGAGAGGTTAGATATTGTATTAGAAGTT
>NW_013687406.1:0-1194 GCF_000517525.1 Limulus polyphemus | reverse complement strand
GTTTCACTTAAAGGTAACGAGTGCATTTGTTTACATTTATAGTGACATTTCATTATTCTCCTAATACGTTATTTATTTGCAGCTCCTTCCTTGTTGCGATGTTAATTTACGTTTAAGTTACTTTTGTTTTCATTACGTGTCAACATCATTGTAAGGATTTGTGTTGATTATAAATGAGGTGAATATTAATTTCTAACTTGGATATGTTTATGCTAGGACTAGATAAAAAAAAAGATGTGTCTCTGCTCCCCCCGATGGGAACGGTAAGTCCATAGACTTACAACCCTAAAAGCTGGGATTAGATTCCTCGCGGTGGACACAGCAGATACATACCCCAAAGTGGCTTTGCTCTAGAACAAACATAAACATCCCTCCCCCCGAAAGTGACAGAGATGTCAACACCTATGGACTCCCTAGTAATAAGATAATATAATTTAACGGTGAGCTTCAGTTCGTAAAGAACAGATGAAGCCCATCACGAACAGCCTTTCGATATGATCTTGTTTGTCGAGTTTTTATGTACACAAAAATAAACGGCGAAAAGGTTAGTATTTTTAGTCTTGCAAATAGGATTACTAAGCAAGTGAGACGAGAAGTTCAATCCAGCCTTAATGATAATAAATTCTCCATTTAGTAAGCGTGATTATAAAGCAAACCTTACATTTCAAATAATGACATCTTAAAAATTACTTGTCATATGAGTACAAACTTTCACCAGCAGCTCATGGAGAATCATAGTTTTATTCAGGAAAGTTTGGTAAATGGTGTTTCAAAACAAATTGTACAGAATGTTGTACTAAAATGGATTTTAATATGCAAAGCAGCAATTCACATGACAACCACAGCTGGTATGGAGTCGCGGTGGAACAGAGTGCATAGGAACTACATTTTGGCATTCGTAGGTAGTGTGATGCCATCGCAAATTGATCGCTTTTGGGAAGGGTATGTAACAGCCCTTTGCGACGCAAAATATTCATACACTGTGATCATAATGGTGTGTATAGGTCTGGGATTCAAAATTTCCAGAACGGGAATATCCTTTGTGCTTAATAAGATTAGAAAACAAAGGAATACAGATCAACTTGGGTAACCAGAACCATCCAGAAAGAGACCTGCAACAAGTGTGACGTCTTGTAACAGGTGGGAATCCACGAACACAAAAATCAGTATCAAAAGCCGCCCACGTGCCTCAGG
>NW_013687405.1:0-1194 GCF_000517525.1 Limulus polyphemus | reverse complement strand
GCTTGACTCGATTATCTGTCTCTATATCTATATATCTGCAATCATTTGCCGGGCTTGTATACTAAAATAGAGGGCGCCTGCCAAACACTCGGGCCTTCGTGATCCTCCTAGAAACTTATCACGTGTTACCAGAGTCACTTGACTTCCGCTGTCGTAACAATATAATTTTTTGTGAGAAAGGGCTTGGTTTCAATAGACCTAACTTTTCTGAATGGCTGTCACTAAATGTGTGAAATCTTCAATGGTGATTTCAGTAGTATTAAATAGAAGTCCAGGGTTCAATTTAAATAGGCCTAGCTTCCTTAATTATCTGATGCTAAGTGTGTGGAATCATTAATTTAATAATGTTGCCGTTAGTATCATTATCAAGGTAAAAGATAAGATTACAATAGTAGGCCTAAGGTCTCTTGGATGTGTGATACAAAATTTGCGATATCTTAAATAATTATGCCATTAGTAATATGTATTTTCTCTTGTAGAAATGTTTGTATGCTTTATTGTAGGAAATAACCTCACAATAACCTCAAAACCGTGTAGGCATGATGGTTTGAAATAATGTTATCACGAGGAGGTAAATATGATTTTTATCGCTACATAACAACCCGATGTGAAAAAATATTCAAGTTAAAGTTGCTTTTAAACAAGCTTTTGGAAGCTGTAAATACAATGGCATTAAATATGTCACTGTGTAATGTAATAAGTAAATAAAAACCATGAAACATTTTAATGAGAGACAAAATGGATTTCGTAAAGTGTTCACGTTGAATTCATCAGTTTGCGTTTTTTATTTATCCAGTTATCCAAATTGTACCTCAGCACTGGGTCCAGACCTCATTATTTTAAAAAAGGCGGTAAAGACTTCTACGACTAATGAGAACGCAGTTACAATGAACTTCATATATTTTAAACAGTATTCTATGTTTGGTCTAGTCAGGTCAGGTCTTTTTAGTACAAACCTTGTATATATTGCCTCTACTGCTAAGTGTACATTCTCTACTACATGAACACGTTGAAACTGCTACTAACTGTTCATTTTTTACTGCATGAACACGCTGAAACTGCTGCTAACTGTTCATTTTTTACTGCATGAACACGCTGAAATTGTTGCTAACTGTTTAATTTTTTACTGCATGAACACGCTGAAACTGCTGCTAACTGTACATTTTATACTGCATGAACACGCTGAAACTGCTG
>NW_013687404.1:0-1194 GCF_000517525.1 Limulus polyphemus | reverse complement strand
TTTAAAGTGGAATCGAAACGTTGTACATGTAGAGTGTATGTTTAAAGTGGAATCGAAACGTTGTACATGTAGAGTGTATGTTTAAAGTGGAATCGAAACGATGTACATGTAGAGTGTATGTTTAAAATAGAATCGAAACGTTGTACATGTATAGTGTATGTTTAAAGTAGAATCGAAACGTTGTACATGTAGAGTGTATGTTTAAAGTAGAATCGAAACGTTGTACATGTAGAGTATATGTTTAAATTGGAATCAAAACGTTGTACATGTAGAGTGTATGTTTAAAGTGGAAGTTGTTGACGGCTTCAATTAAGTTTTTTAAATTGTTTAAATATGAAACGTTGGTTTTAATTATTTATTAAATTTTAACAATATCATATGAAGAATGATAAGAATACTTAATATATGCCGTTTTATTTCTATATAACCTAGGGATATATAAGCATATGCTAGGAGACAAAAGGTACGGGCTAACTGTCAACTTACTGGCCACAAAAGTCATGCCTGCTCTTATCCCTGTAGTGGTCTGTCCAGCTCTGAAGCTTGACCAGGTAAGTTACCCATCTGTCTATCTATATATATCGCAATACCAATATCGGTCCAGGTTGTCAACCTATTGTCATTTATCAGACAAAATCCAAACGCCGATGTCAATCTAGTCAGCCGTCATGTAAAAATAAAAAAAAAAACCAATCAAATAATGGCAGAACGCTGAGTACTTACACCCACAACGTTTCAGCTTCTACTGCCTTTCGCTGTTTATAGCCAGTTGTAGGAAAGCAGTTACCCTTAAATGTTTTAAAGTAGAAATGAATTGAAATGACGACACCCAAATATTTCTACTAATT
This sequence comes from Limulus polyphemus, assembly GCF_000517525.1. Lineage (NCBI taxonomy): Eukaryota > Metazoa > Arthropoda > Merostomata > Xiphosura > Limulidae > Limulus > Limulus polyphemus. Next base: position 346 of record NW_013687404.1, on the reverse strand, counting down.
ACACTCCCAACCTCCATCCTTACAAAAATATATTAGATAGAACTATAAAATATTAAATAGAACCGAAAGATATTAGATAGAACTATAAAATATTAAATATGATTAAATAGGACCGAAAGATATTAGATAGAACTATAAAATATTAAATATGATTAAATAGGACCGAAAGATATTAGATAGAACTATAAAATATTAAATAGATTAAATAGAACCAAAAGATAATAAATATAATTAAATAGAACCGAAAGATATTAGATAGAACTATAAAATATTAAATAGAACCGAAATATATTAGATAGAACTATAAAATATTAAATAGAACCGAAATATATTAGATAGAACTATA
>NW_013687403.1:0-1194 GCF_000517525.1 Limulus polyphemus | reverse complement strand
ACAAGATTTAACGATACTGTGTACTGTCAATAAGAAGACACAAGATTTAACAATACTGTGTACTTTCAATAAGAAGACACAAGATTTAACGATACTGTGTACTGTCAATAAGAAGACACACGATTTAACAATACTGTGTACTTTCAATAAGAAGACACAAGATTTAACGATACTGTGTACTATCAATAAGAAGACACAAGATTTAACAATACTGTGTACTCTCAATAAGAAGACACAAGATTTAACAATACTGTAAACTGTCAATAAGAAGACACAAGATTTAACGATACTGTGTACTGTCAATAAGAAGACACAAGATTTAACGATACTGTGTACTGTCAATAAGAAGACACAAGATTTAACAATACTGTGTACTTTCAATAAGAAGACACAAGATTTAACGATACTGTGTACTGTCAATAAGAAGACACACGATTTAACAATACTGTGTACTTTCAATAAGAAGACACAAGATTTAACGATACTGTGTACTATCAATAAGAAGACACAAGATTTAACAATACTGTGTACTCTCAATAAGAAGACACAAGATTTAACAATACTGTAAACTGTCAATAAGAAGACACAAGATTTAACGATACTGTGTACTGTCAATAAGAAGACACAAGATTTAACGATACTGTGTACTGTCAATAAGAAGACACAAGATTTAACAATACTGTGTACTTTCAATAAGAAGACACAAGATTTAACGATACTGTGTACTATCAATAAGAAGACACAAGATTTAACGATACTGTGTTCTGTCAATAAAAAAAAACAAGATTTATAAATACTGTGTACTATCAAGAAGAACACAAACGATTTAACTATACTGTGTACTGTCAATAAGAAGACACAAGATTTAACGATACTGTGTACTGTCAATAAGAAGACACAAGATTTAACGATACAGTGTACTGTCAATAAGAAAACACAAGATTTGACGATACTGTGTACTGTCAATAAGAAGACACAAGATTTAACTATACTGTGTACTGTCCATAAGAAGACACAAGATTTAACAATACTGTGTACTCTCAATAAGAAGACACAAGATTTAACGATACTGTGTACTGTCAATAAAAAGAAAACAAGATTTAACAATACTGTATACTCTCAATAAGAAAACAAGATTTAACAATACTGTGTTCTGTGAATAAAAAGACACAAGATTTATAAATACTGTGTACT
>NW_013687402.1:0-1194 GCF_000517525.1 Limulus polyphemus | reverse complement strand
TATCTGTATGCTCATAAACCATTCACCGTTTTAATTAAAGAACTAGTTTTCGTGGTAGATTTTATCAGTTAAATAAAGTTAAATGACACTTGTACAATATATATATAATTAAAAGTACAACCTTAAATTAATTGCACAATAAGTAATTTATTAAAAAAACAGTGATCAGCTCTAAAAAGACTACGTGTTTCGGTGTTCTTACACCGCCATCTTTAGTATGCCTGAAGATGATGGCATAAGAACACTGAAACACGTAGTAATTTAAGGCTTATCCCTGTTTTTAATAAATTATTTATTGTTCAATTATTTTAACGTTGTACTTTTAATTGTATATATAGATCTCATTAATTGTCTCAAAGATTGTCTACTTAGTCCATTGAAAGATTTCTTGTTTTTGAAAAACAAGATTATTACAAACGTCAACATTTTCATCCAAGGGAAGGTTAGTGAACAGAGATTCAATGTGTAAACTGGTTAAATATACATCTTCATTAAATCTCAAGTTTCTAACATAAAAAAAATCAAAACTTTCTTTTTTGCGTGAAACTATTAAAGGTAAATTCAGTTAAAAGAAAACATAAGAACTTGGAAAATTCATAACTAAAACAACTTATTATGGAAACAATAGGCCTAACGGGGCAATCAGATTTGTGAATCTTAGATAGCTAGTAAGGTGTACCTATGTGGGAACTGACTAGTCTAATGTAATTATGAGTATTAATTACAAACAGGAAAATTAGTTTTCCTCAAAGTTAGCAAAAATGTAATCAGTTTGATGGTGTCGAAGCCAGTTTCTATAACATCAGGACTTCTGACAGTTTTGTATTATTTACTGTAGTTTTCCCCTGACCATGTATCATACGACCACACTACAAATGCTATTACGCTAATTCATGGAAGTTGTTGGGATCGTGATGATGCTACAGCTCTTATATCAATACATGCAAATATGTTCTTGCCTCTACTAACTCGGCGTTTATGCATAGCGTTAACTTTTTTAATCAAGCACCAAAATTAACCTGCTGCAGCTCATCATTTTCACCATTCCGTGGAAGAAAAAAGGGCTAACAGACCCGTATTTTGACTTACAGAACTCTCTACGAACAGATCAACTGACATCAGGCATCATCAATAACAAGTTCCTAAAATATATTTATATGCTTACTAAGTGAAGTTTTTATATATTTTAAATAA
>NW_013687401.1:0-1194 GCF_000517525.1 Limulus polyphemus | reverse complement strand
GGATGGGGAGAATTGATGAATGGCTCTCTCACTTTAAGTTCTTTGACCTTAGAAGATTGTTTGCTCCATATGAATGCCCTCAAGCTGCTCACTGCCCACGATGCATGCTCTCGTTTCCTTTCCCTCCTGGTAGATCATTTTTAATGATCTGCTCATACAAGTCCACAGTTATGTCCATTATCAACCACCAAGGGTGTACCCATTCCAAGACTCATCTTTTGGACTTTGAATCCTTGCTTCTGGGCCCATACTAATCAGGTGGGTTTAATAGCTTGTCATGTTCCAGGCACACTAATCATTGTTGTGGACTGTTTTTTGTGTTGAGACTGCATCCTGGAATTGTCTCTATATTCTCAAGTATTCTGTTGCATCTGTTTCCAACTCCAAACTATCTTTATACTTGCCTTAGCCACACCCCTCAATAACAAACTTTTTCTTCTTCGGTTTCCTGTGCCTCAACCATCTGTCCTGACTTTTGGTGCCCTCAGATAGGACTGGTCCTTTCTCTTTCTCAGTGCTTATCCTCTTCTTCAGATCCTTGCTCTGGTTTGGGATACCTCTTACAGAGTTTTGTTGATAGCCCTTACTGGCCTACCCAATCTTGGTTTTTGTTAGTCTGTCTTCTCTTGACCAAGCCCCCCTTCTTCCTACCACTCCATCCTTCTGGTCCAATTACACATGTCCCTCTTTCATCAAGGAGTGACATCCCTTCATCTTCATATTTTGGATTTGTCCAGTCCATCACTTGACAGGTCAGACTCTCAGAGTGTATAGCTTTCTTTCTGTTCCCTTCTTGTTGCCATTCTACCTCTTCTGTGTACCAATGTAAATGGTGTGCTTATTGCCTTGGCCTATCCTTCACCATTTGTACCCTGGCCAACCTACCTTACAGCACCTTACATCCTTCTTCATATGGCTCTTAGATAATGGCTTGTCGGTCTCCATCTTTGTGAATTATCAGGTGGTGCTATTTTTTTTCTTCACTTGTCCTTACCACCATCTTCTATTCCATCCTACTCCCTTCCCCAATAGAGACATAAATGTAAATCTTTATACTACTACCTGGGACCCTCTTGCCATTTGCTCCCTATATCATCTCTCTTTCAAAATCTATTTCCTTCTCCTTCTTGCCTGTGGACACTGTCATTCTGATGTCTGTGCCATAAATTCATCCTTAACTCTCTACTGCTGCTC
>NW_013687400.1:0-1195 GCF_000517525.1 Limulus polyphemus | reverse complement strand
AAACGTGTATAACACACCACAATACTCATCCTCTAAACGTGTTTAACACACCACAATACTCATCCTCTAAACGTGTCTAACACACCACAATACTCATCCTCTAAAAGTGTCTAACACACCACAATACTAATCCTCTAAATGTGGTTAACACCACAATACTTATATTCTAAATGTGTCTAACACACAAAAATAATCATCCTATAAACGTGTCTAACACACCACAATAATCATCCTCTAAAAGTGTCCAAATCACCACAATACTCATCCTCTAAACGTGTTTAACACACCACAATACTCATCCTCTAAAAGTAGTCTAACACACCTACAATACTCATCCTCTAAACGTGTTTAACACACCACAATACTCATCCTCTAAACGTGTCTAACACACCACAATACTCATCCTCTAAACGTGTCTAACACACCACAATACTCATCCTCTAAAACGTGTCTAACACACCACAATACTAATCCTCTAAATGTGGTTAACACAACAATACTTATATTCTAAATGTGTCTAACACACCACAATACTCATCCTCTAAACGTGTCTAACACACCACAATACTCATCCTCTAAACGTGTCTAACACACCACAATACTCATCCTCTAAATGTATTTAACCAACCAATATGCTCATCCTATAAATGTGGCTAACACCCCAACACTTATATTCTAAATGTGTCTAACACACAACAATACTCATCCAATAAACGTGTCTAACACACCACAATACTCATCCCGTAAACGTGTCTAACACACCACAATACTCATCCTCTAAACGTGTCCAACACACCACAATACTCATCCTCTAAACGTGTCTAACACACCACAATACTCATCTTCTAGACGTGTTTAACATACCATAATACTCATCCTCTAAACGTGGCTAACACCACAATATTTATATTCTAAATGTGTCCAACACACCACAATACTCATCCTCTAAACGTGTCTGACACACCACAATACTCATCCTCTAAATGATTTTAACCTACCACAATGCTCATACTCTAAACCTGGCTAACACCACAATACTTATATTCTAAATGTGTCTAACACACAACAATACTCATCCCATAAACGTGTCTAACACACCACAATACTCATCCCGTAAACGTGTATACACACCACAATACTCATCCTCTAAACCTGTCTAACAAACCGCAATACCCATCCTCTAAAAGTGTCTAAC
>NW_013687399.1:0-1195 GCF_000517525.1 Limulus polyphemus | reverse complement strand
TCAGGTACAATCCTAACTGACCTTCCAGATGAAGCTAGGGGTCAGGTACAATCTTTACTGACCTTCCAGATGAAGCTTGGGATCAGGTACAATCCTTACTGACCTTCCAGATGAAGCTTGGGGTCAGGTACAATCCACAAGACAGTACCTTCCCTGGGAAGTCCCCTTCATCACATACAAGAATCCACGAGACAGTACCTTCCCTGGGAAGTCCCCTTCATTATATACGAGAATCCATGAGACAGTACCTTCCCTAGGAGGTCCCCTTCATGACATACGAGACAGTACCTTCCCTGGGAAGTCCCCTTCATGATATACGAGACAGTACCTTCCCTGGGAAGTCCCCTTCATGACATACGAATCAGTACCTTCCCTGGGAAGTCCCCTTCATGACATACGAGACAGTACCTTCCCTGGGAAGTCCCCTTCATCACATACGAGACAGTACCTTCCCTGGGAAGTCCCCTTCATCACATACAAGAATCCACGAGACAGTACCTTCCCTGGGAAGTCCCCTTCATCACATACAAGAATCCATGTGAGAAAGAAAGGAAATGCCGAGTTTTGTTAATCTTGCTTATGTTACTTAGTTACATAGTCATTACAGTGGTATAAAATATAAGGTGCCAGTACATCTTATTCTGCTTCTACAACAACATATAAACTACTTGTGAACTTTGCAAGTGTGTTTGTCAAGCCCTTAGAAATAAATTCAAAAAGTTACATTTGTAGAACAATGACTAACACGGCCTACACATATTCTTTAACTTCAAAATATACAAATATTCAAGTCTAACCTTTCATTTTGAAGCTATTATATTAGTGATTGCGATGATGAAAACTACTTGCAAAGACGTTAACATTCAAATACTTTACACAGTTCATATATGATCAGCATATGTACAAATATTCTTAGTTTTGGTTAGAAATTATAGTTCAAAAAGTTTTCTATCTCTTCACCTCATCTAACTATACAAAACATCTACAAGTAAAAACCTACATACAAACTTCTTTAAATAACTATAACTCACATTTCAGGGTCTTTCTTTAACACAGCATTCAGGTCTTTTAATAAACGTTCACCTAATGAATTTGACTCCATCATTTCTGAAATAGATGCTACTAAAGATGTCCTGCTAAATGATATTCTAGGAATCTAAAAGAACACATTAAATGTTGGACATAATTACTAAGT
>NW_013687398.1:0-1195 GCF_000517525.1 Limulus polyphemus | reverse complement strand
GGTTAAATGCAGTTCCTGATTTACATTTGAAAGACATACCATGACTTCCAAAAGGAGGAAATTTTCGGTGTTTTATATCTTGAAAGTATGAAAGCTGCAAGTCTTCACAATCGAATAAAAGTTGAAAAATATATATCTGTATTTATAAAGCCCCATTTACATTAGTTCTTGACTAGGACTGGACGGGTACAGACTCTTCGACCGATTTCAGAAAAGAAAAAAGAAGACTGCGCCGGTAAGTAAGACCTCTGATAGTAATAAGACGATACCAAACACACAAGACCCCTTACCATCTCGGACAAACCATACAATATTCCTGTTTTAATCATTGAGGGAATTCCACTGTCACTCAGAATACCAAAGATTGTCACTGATATAAGAAAACCGTTCACAAAAAGTTTGTGTAAGGAGATGTATAATTGAAGGATCGAAGTTTCAAAATGGCGCTGAACACGATCCGCACTTCCAGCTGTGGATGCATTATAAAGTCAATCCAGTTATTCCTTTCAAACACACATACAAAACACTGTTAGTAGCGGGTGCTGTTGACTTCCCTGTAGTATTTTATATTAATTTTTTTTCAAATACGTTCGAGTAATTAATTTCAATAGTTTTAAAACTTGTAAATCTCACTTTAAATGTTATGTTGTGCTTGAGTACGTAGCACTCCAATTACAAGTATTTGTTATAATTGTATTTCCTTCAAAACACGTCAATACAACCATGCCACTGTGTATTGGTATCACACTGACTCATTATTTGAAGACATCAAAACAATCCACTTAGCAACTATGATAGTATTTATTAAGACTTTGGTGCTAGATTGGCTTTGACGAAGTTTAAATTCCTACAGAGTATTGTTACTCAAACAATAGACATGTAATATTTTATTCAATTGTTTCTTTATTGCGCTAAATTATATTTCTGTAAATCATGTTTTGGTTAATCTTTTTCAGCACCAACAGTATCAGGACAACAACCGTTTCCGAGATATGACACACGTCGTTTGTGTTCTTTACCACTAGTCGATTGTTAAACCTGATTGGTCCAGTTTATATTGCGGTATTTTATATCTTGAAAGTATGAAAGCTGCAAGTCTTCACAATCGAATAAAAGTTGAAACGATACAATACATTGTATAGTTTGGGTAAGATAATTTTAAACACCCTTATTTTGTTTGTGAGGGCTCTGTCAT
>NW_013687397.1:0-1195 GCF_000517525.1 Limulus polyphemus | reverse complement strand
ACCTTCTTCCACTACACCTTGACTACACCTTGGAATCCCGCGTTTTTCACTTTCCTTACCTTCTTCCACTACACCTTGAAATCCCGCGTATTTCACTTTCCTTACCTTCTTCCGATACACCTTGAAATCCAGCGTAATTCACTTTCCTTACCTTCTTCCACTACACCTTGGAATCCCGCGTTTTTCACTTTCCTTACCTTCTTCCACTACACCTTGAAATCCCGCGTATTTCACTTTCCTTACCTTCTTCCACTACACCTTCTAGATCACCTTGATCTTCACATTCAACAGAAAACAGATTCTCTGCGTAGAATCCTTTCACTTTGGACCAGCGGATGGCAAGATGTTTGGGTGAAGGATTCAAAAGATCGAGAACCTGAAGTTAAACACAAAGTCACTCAATAAAACGTGTTCAAGAAATCTTACTAGCCACGAGAAATAGCAAAAATTTTGTGAAATGTTTAAACATTAATTAAAAAAAACAAAACAATATAAGAACCGATATAAAGTTCATAATAGTTACATGTTCTTTGTACACTTCTAGATACGATGCATGTATGGTAAACTCTTCGGTTGTCCTCTGCCCGATTTCATCAAACAAGTAGCTAAAAGCGAGATGTACCAAACCAGGAATATTACTGTTTGCTGCTTCAGTACCCTAGCGAGAAAGTGAAAAATAATTATAACGTCACAGGACGTTTTTGCTTCTTATCTGGAACTCGCCCAAAAAAACAAAAACAAATCAAATACAGTGTCTTACATCTTTAACTCATATTATTACTAAGCCTATTTAAAAGCATCTTGGTCAGTCATGAGGAAAATAAGAGTAAAGTTCAAAATTAATATATTCTGAACACAGGAATCTAGCTTTACTTCCATGTATATTTATTTCACATTCTTGTCGATAGATGTCAGATAAGTCGTACGTTGAAACTGATTAAGACTTACTTGAGGTCCTGTTAAAGTGTAAGTTTTCCCTGAACCTGTTTGTCCATAAGCCATAACGGTACAAGAAAACCTATAAAAATGGAAAGAAAAGTTATTCTAATAATGAAAACGGAAGAGTGTGTATTTTATCTATATTAATACTTGGAGAAAAAGTGTGTGTATCTGACAGTAGATAGAAGACACTACACAAGACTGTGTGTGACTGTATATGTATCAGTAGATAGAACACACAACACAAGACGGTGTG
>NW_013687396.1:0-1195 GCF_000517525.1 Limulus polyphemus | reverse complement strand
CCAATCTACATGTTGTAATACACACATCTATAGTACCAATCTTCATGTGTAATACACACATCTATAGTACCAATCTTATGTAATAATACACACATCTATAGTACCAATCTTATGTAGTAATACACACATCTATAGTACCAATCTTCATGTAATAATACACACATCTATAGTACCAATCTTCATGTAATAATACACACATCTATAGTACCAATCTTCATGTAATAATACATATAGAATCAGCCAGGCAAGTTCTAAGAATAACCATGAATAACGATCATGCAGATACAACGAGGTTAGGTCCAAGGATAAACGTGAGTAACGATGATAGAGAAACAACCAGGATAAGTCTAAGGATAACCATGAGTAATGATGATGCAAAAAGAACCACGTTAGGTTTAAGGATAACCATGTGTAACGATGAACCAGGTTAGATCTAGGGATACCTATAAGTAACGATCATGCACAAACAATTACAGTTGGTTTAGGATAACCATGAATAACGATCTTGCAGAAACAATCAGAGTTGGTCTAAGGATAACCATGAGTAACGATGATGCAGAAATAACCAGATTAGGTCTAAGGATAACCATGAGTGTCGTTCACACAGAATTAACTAGATTAGATCTAAGGATATCTATGTGTAACGATCAACCAGAATAGGTCTAAGGATAACCACGAGTAACGGTCATAAAGAAGTAACCAGAGTAGGCCTAGGGTAAACACGAGTAACGATCATAAAGAAACAACCAGGTTAGTTCTAAGGATAACCATGAGTAGGAATCATGCAGAAACAACCAGATTAGGTTCAGGGATAACCATGAGTAGCGATCATGCAGAAACAGCTAGGTTAGATCCAAGGATAAACATGAGTAACGATCATATAGAAACAACTAGGTTACTTCTAAGGATAAACATGAGTAGCGATCATGCAGAAACAACCAGATTAGGTTCAAGGATAAACATGAGTAACGATCATATAGAAACAACTAGGTTAGATCCAAGGATAAGCGTGAGTAACGATCATAAAGAAACAACCAGGTTACTTCTAAGGATAAACATGAGTAACGATCATCTGTAACTATTATACAGAAACAGCTATGTTTGGTCTAATGATAACTATCTGTAACTGTTATACAGAAACAGCCATGTTTGATCCAATGATAACCACCTGTAACTGTTATACAGAAACAGCTAT
>NW_013687395.1:0-1195 GCF_000517525.1 Limulus polyphemus | reverse complement strand
AATGTATTATTTATAACGAGAAAATGACTTAATGTGTTATTTATGAAAATTACTTAATGTGTTATTTATAACGAGAAAATGACTTAATGTGTTATTTATGAAATTACTTAATGTGTTATTTATAACGAGAAAATGTTATTTTTTACAAATTATTGCAAACGCTAAACCTAAAAAAAAATATTTACAAATCCGGTTGTTTCAAGAAAAATGTATATTTATTCGTTATTCAATATTCTCTTTCAACGCTAATTATATTTATAGTAAGAAGAACAGGATTGTGTCAGTATAATAAGTAGAACCTTAAACACAATATAGTTACTACTGTTATTAATATATAGGATTGTGTCAGTATAATAAGTAGAACCTTAAACACAATATAGTTACTACTGTTATTAATATCAGCTTAGAAAGACTTCATTCAACAGTAGTTACGATCTTTTTCTGTTTGATAAATTACAAATATAAATATCCAACTGTATTACAGTAATCAAGTGACCTTTTGTGAGAAACTCACGTGCATGATCAGGTGACTTGTCCCATGAAGTACACATACAGATTCAGATCACGTGTCCCATGAAGTACTCATACAGATTCAGATCACGTGTCCCTTGAAGTACGCATAGATACTCACGTGACTTGTCCTATGTAGCACACATGCATATATATGTATGTGAATTGTTATATTAGATAGAAACAAATGTTTTTTCTTTTCTCACACCCAAATTCAGAGGAGAATTTAGTGTTTGTCTTGACTGTCAAAAAACAACAACAAAAATCATCCAATGAATATTGTTTTGTTTGATAAAATCCTGGTAATACTTCTGATCTGATAAAATCCTGGTAATACTTCTGATCTGATAAAATCCTGGTAATACTTCTGATCTGATAAAATCCTGGTAATACTTCTGATTTGATAAAATCCTGGTAATACTTATGATCTAATAAAATCCTGGTAATACTTATGATCTAATAAAATCCTGGTAATACTTTTGGTTTGATAAAATCCTTATATTACTTTTGGTTTCAATTAGTTTCTTCCCAGGAATAAATCCCCAAGATACCCAAGTACGGTTGTCACATGAAACAACAACCAGAACATCCGATTGGTTTGCATCAATTATAAAAACTCACAACATTCTGTTAGTTCCCTTCATGTGAAAAGGTATAAAAACTTACGGCTCCAGCAAGTCTCTTT
>NW_013687394.1:0-1195 GCF_000517525.1 Limulus polyphemus | reverse complement strand
CCAATTAGAGCGGTGGTACTTTAAAGTCCAATTAGAGCAGAGGTACTGTGAAGTTCAATTAGAGCAGTGGTACTGTAAAGTCCAATTAGAGAACAGTGGTACTCTCATATTTTTGTTCGTGAATCACATGTTTGTTATTTTTAATGTCGGTGCACCACAGTTTGGATCTATCAATTATTTTAACGTTTCCTTTCCGTATTTATAAAATCTTTCCACAAACCACAAATAGAGAACCGATGCTTTAAAGAAGAAGTCTCGATTAAATGCTGTCTCCTCTGTTTTATATTATTGATTTTATACTTTTGGACGCCAACGAGGGGGGAAATTTTAACATAAAGTAGCCTCCTTACACCCCACATATTCATCATTGGTTGAGGTCTATTACTTCGAAAAGACATAAGTGTTATTTAAAGAAACAAACCAGTTTCGTGTACAGAAGAAGAACAAGTGTTAAAAAAGGATACTGTTACCTTGAAAATCAGTGTGCTTTTTTGGCACCTCTCTCTGCTGGTCATAAGGCAAGAAGAACCGACCTGTAGCTCTCTGGTGAATATTGGCACCGGAATTGATCACCAGACGAAAAATATCCATGTTTTGGTAGGCGATGCTCAGATGTAAAGCTCCTGCTCCTTAAAAAATCAGTTTCAAATGATTTTGGATAAATTGAAGCTAGTTTACGTCTTACTCTGAAAAATAAATCATCTTAAATTTTGTTTGTATAAAATTACTTTCCATACCAAGGCAGGCCAACAGTGTCTTCTCCAAAATAATTTGTGGGAACAACAGGTTAAAAACTGTATTCAACATCACCGCGGTTATATTCAAACATATACAATATTATTACACCGTAAAAAACAAAAGGAAATGTTTATTTATCTTCTAAACAGTAAACAAAAAGCTGGTTAATGGCAACTAAGTTACTAATCAGAGCTTGAGGCATGAAATTAGACTATTAGATTAAATATACTAAGATATTGTCTAGTGTCAAAAGTGAAATGAATCAAAGAATGAGAAACTTATGTGAAATATACATTCTTGTTTCGAATATCTACAGTTTTTACCAGTGTTGGGTGGAATTTCTTTGAACGTTTGTTTCATGTATTAACCAGTCAGTGTTGGGTGGAATCTTGAACAGTCAGTGTTGGGTGGAAATCTTTGAATGTTTTGTTTCATGTATTACCAGTCAGTGTTGGGT
>NW_013687393.1:0-1195 GCF_000517525.1 Limulus polyphemus | reverse complement strand
GACCTTCTGCAACAGCTAAGAAGAATCGATTGTATTTTATTACTGAATAATAACCGACCTTCTGCAATAGCCAAAAAGAATCGGTTGTATTTTATCACTAAATAATAACTGACCTTCTGCAACAGCTAAGAAGAATGGATTGTATTTTAACTGACCTTCTGCAACAGCTAAGAAGAATTGACTGTATTTTAACTGACCTTCTACAACAGCTAAGAAGAATTGATTGTATTTTAACTGACCTTCTGCAAGAGCTAAGAAGAATCGATTGTATTTTAACTGACCTTCTACAACAGCTAAGAAGAAAATTTTCAATATAAATGCCTGACACAGAAGAAGTAACTTTTAAAATAACGACACTGTTTATACTCGGTTTATGAGGATGACGTCGACACACAATCCATCAATACGATATACTTAACGTTTCTCGTATTGTTTAGTGTCATAAACCCACAAACCTATCACTGCCCAAAGTTTCATCAGCAACTGTACCATTACACGAAGCATTTCTCGTGATTTCAGCACGTTGCTACAAGATGTCATCCTAAATAATGCAGCATCACTGGACAAATTTCTTGTGGTTAGAGCACGTGTTTACTAAACGTCTTCATGTTAGTTCTTGTGGTTTTCGTACAGAAGTTTTCCAGTTCAGTTCCTTACTGTTTTTTAGTCAGTTAGTGACAAATCTAAGTAACTAACATCGTAACAATTTTCTATTATTTCTTCATTAAAGGATTTTTAACGTGTCTGGGCAAGTTTCTTGATGTCATATTTGAATTATTCTATAAACCTAAACTGAAAAACTATATCTATATGATTAACATAATTTTCACGAATAGGGTACAGACAAGAATGTTCGCATGCTGAGACTTGTTTTCACAGGTCATTGTTTTCTCTATGTGTTTACGAACAGGGTATAGACAAGCTGAGATTTGTTTTTACAGGTCAGTGTTTTCCCCAAGTGTTTACGAACAGGGTATAGACAAGCTGAGACTTGTTTTTACAGGTCAGTGTTTTCCCCAAGTGTTTACGAACAGGGTATAGACAAGCTGAGATTTGTTTTTACAGGTCAGTGTTTTCCCCAAGTGTTTACAAACAGGGTATAGACAAGCTGAGACTTGTTTTTACAGGTCAGTGTTTTCTCTAAGTGTTTACAAACAGGGTATAGACAAGCTGAGACTTGTTTTCACAGGTCATT
>NW_013687392.1:0-1195 GCF_000517525.1 Limulus polyphemus | reverse complement strand
AAAAAAAATCTTTTTTTTAATATAATTATTTGTAGTAGAGGTATTTATATAGTTATATAGACTTAAGAAGTATTGGGAATACATTTGAGCAGATTAAGTTAATAACGTGTAAGTTGGAAAATAATGTATTACATCTGAAATATCGATAAAATGATTATCAGTTGTAGTTGTGAATTATTTTACAATCGCAAACAGTACAACAAGTTTGGGTTAGTAAAGGTATATGTTAAAAGTTAAACTGGAAATAATGATTTGTTAACAAGAGATTAGTGTATATCTGGAAAATGATGAAATATCTATTTATAAATCATAAATATAAATAAATTATAAATCATAAAGCTATACAATGCGAATCAAATTAATTGGAAATTGTAGCAAGAGAACTTGAAATACAAAAAATTTGATACGTTTGTAACATAAATATTGATTTGTCAGAATAAAAAAAATATTTTTTTTAGAGTATAAGGACTTAATGACTGTTTTTAAATAATACAAGTGAAGCAACTAGACAAACCTGTTAATTTCATATTTACATGGTGTATTTGAGAAAAATTAAAGAAATTTATATTTAGCAATTATATAAACCATCAACATATTACTTCATAGCATAAGTAAATATTGATGAGAAAACTATATATAGATATAATTTATGAAAAAAATTACCAAATTAAGCAGAAGCTGTTAGTGTGTGTGTGTTTATCATGCATACGAAATATTTGTAGGAATGTCAAAAAATATCGAGTCATTATATAAAAGTTAAAACAAACTAAGAAATCGTAGATCACTGACGAAGTAACAAAATTAATATATAATGTAAAAAGAGCATATAAAATAAACATTATGAAGATAGCTTTTAATTAACTTTATTTCTATAATATTTAAAACTAAGGATAGGAAAAGTGAATACCATGGTACTATAAAAAATTAATTTTTCAAATTTGAAGATGTAAAAATTTAATTTTGTTAATAAGCTAACTGGGAGAGAAAGTAATAATTATCTGATTGTGTAGATGGTGAGAGAGAAAATAATGAAGTGGTTAGCTATTAAAACTATTTAATTTACTTTACAAATTTAGTTGAAAAATTAAAACAAGTTGATAATGAACCATTTAAACCATTTCAATATAAAGAAACACTTCCGTGTATTTGTTTTCTATATATAATGAGGAAGTAAATTATAAATACGTATAATTAA
>NW_013687391.1:0-1195 GCF_000517525.1 Limulus polyphemus | reverse complement strand
GGGTTTAGGAAGGAAGTAAAATTCTGGGGTTCTGGAATTATCATCAGTAGCATCCGATGGCAAGTTATCTGTATCAATCAAATCGTTAATATTCAAATTAAACAACGGTAAAAATTAATGTCAGTAAGTTGTTTTTCAGCTTCAGCAAGGTACAGACCTTTGCGTCATACTGTTGTAGCGCCACCTTTATCAGCAGATTTACCAATTTAGTAAGGTTTTGTGTTGGTTAGGTTACTGTGTTTATGCTTACTTAGTAAATCCAATTTGTCTATATAATTACGACGTTTGGTACAAAATATTCTAAGCTAGTGAATGTGTCCAACGGGCGGCGTCCACTTTGAGTTCGTTTGCTTATATTTCTTGAAATCATAATGGAGGTCTTGATTAGGAGATGAACTGGTATATTTGAGATGTTGGTCCTGATATGTAGTGAGCACCATATTAAAAATTAAATGATCGTCGATACTGTCAAAGGCTTGGTGTAGGTGGCGTTGTTGATCCACAACTGGAGGTTGGTTGTCGTTGATGTCGAATTGACTTTCTTCACACAAAGGATTTATGTAAGGAGTCAGAGATGTGTTTGTAGAAAGAGTTGATTTTGAAAAATGAGTCTGTAGACATAACCTACAGTAAAATTTCATCAAGTCATCTCGAAGGGTGATTACATCAATATAATTTCTTATTTAGAACGAAATTTAGACCTTTGTTGAGGACCGATTTTTCTGCGTCAATCACTGTTTTAGACTCGGTAAATCTCAGATTACTCACCTAACTCATTAATGACAGGCTTAGTGAGAGTGACTAGCACTAACCACGTGACTGATCGTTCCCAGAGAAACATAAGAGATTATTACATGATTATCAGTAGAATATATATTTGTTTAAATTCATGTCTTGCATTTATATTTCCCACGTTTAAAAATAAATTACAGGAACTTTACAACCAACGTGTTATGTGGAAACTGCACATAAATACATTTTTATAAGTAATACAAAGACTAGTAGTTATTGCATTCCTCATTGTAAAGGTACCTGAAAGTCTGTAGGTCTACATTAAATAGATGAAGTACTCTCTCTCTCTCTCAAGGTCTACATTAAATAGATGAAGTACTCTCTCTCTCTCAAGGTCTACATTAAATAGATGAAGTACTCTCTCTCAAGGTCTACATTAAATAGATGAAGTACTCTCTCTCTC
>NW_013687390.1:0-1195 GCF_000517525.1 Limulus polyphemus | reverse complement strand
TTGAGTAAGGTATAACTTTAAAATTTCAATTATAATCTATAGTTTGATACCATACTTGTTGATGTAAGTTCATGAAATGGTAGTTCAATAACATTTTGAATGCGAGTCAACAAATGTGATGACATTGCATTTCACCTGTGACCCGTCTGGAAAGGGTTAAACTGATTTCACAAGTCCAACTACTCAATCTACTTGTTCTTGCATATTAATGTGAACTTTGCAACAAACCTTAATGACCCAACATTTAAGTCTCGGCAATATCCATGACACAATTAAGATATGGCCATTATATTATTCTTTTAGCAGCCCTCTGCACTTATCAGTTAATTCCTGTGACCTGCTCTTCTCTACACCATTAACCCATGTGCAGAAAACATTACTGCTAGCACCCATTACTATATCACTTGCTCTGTCACTTATATTCTTCATCTCTGCTATAATTTATATCTTTTCTCCCTATTTACCTCGCACATTTTCCTATCCATGTGCTATACTGAAGAATCACCCATAACTATAACCTTAAATTTTTCATTCCCGTCTCTACCTTTCCCTTTGTTGTTATGTCAGTATACTAAATAATAAAATTGTAGTCCACCATAAGTTCAAACAAAGATACATTTAAGTATACAGTAATGTAAATTTTATGTGAGATACTATGTACTTCTGAGTAAAAGTTTTTTTGTTTTTATCTTAACTTTCTTATGCCCCATCCCCCAAGATGTAATCCATGCCATACCTGGGGGTTATCCATCCAAGTTTGAGAATCACTGTCTTATGAAGTACTTTTGTGATTTTCATGAGATAACTTTGGTACCCTCCATGTTTCAAAAAATATTTGTAAGAGTTAATCTGGGCAAATCATTTCATGCTGTATTTTTTTATTATTTGCATGTTGTTATTTATTATAACCAGTGTTCTCTAAATGGAATTGGAAATGCTTTTTGTGCTGATCTCTGTCAGATTTATTCTGAATTATGTATGATAAACACTGGAGGAAAGCATTCCTTTTCTTTGAAATAATGTATATCATTTATAAATCCAGATAGGTAACATTTGTTTATCAAGTATATCTTATGCAGAAATATAATAATAGACCATAAAAGAACTTTTATAAGTATGGGCTATTAGAAAGTTAAATAAAAAACTGGCTTTTATTTAGCTTGTTTCCAAAAAACTGCCTTATACGGAAGAGGTT
>NW_013687389.1:0-1196 GCF_000517525.1 Limulus polyphemus | reverse complement strand
ACAGATACATTACTATGATAATAATAAGACAGATACATTACTATGATAATACAGATACTTTACTATGATAATACAGATATATTACTATGATAATATAGATACATTACTATGAAGGTTATATTAGTTGTTTATCGGCTCATGTTTTCTTACCGTAGGAAGGTTATATTGGTTTTATTACACGTGTGAAAGAACGTGCGAATAGATCACGTGTACTGGAACACGCTCTGTGACGTAGTCGTCTACTCAAATTACTTCCAGATTTTAAGAAGGGACAGTGATGAACCGTAGACAAGTTGAGGCCAGAGATTAAGAAGGGACAGTGATGAACCGTAGTATGTAAGAAGGGACAGTGATGAACCGTAGACAAGTTGAGGCCAGAGATTAAGAAGGGACAGTGATGAACCGTAGACAAATTGAGGCCAGAGATTAAGAAGGGACAGTGATGAACCGTAGACAAGTTGAGGCCAGAGATTAAGAAACTAAATAGTGTGTACAAGTTACTTTTTGTAAAACTGAATGTTGTTTGTTTCATCCAGGGAACAGAAACCTGGTGAATAACCTAGACTGTTTACACTGTTCATTATTCACATTCCTAGGTCAACGGGTTGTTATCCTTCTTGAGTTTTGTCGTGACTGAAATTGCGATAATTTGGTTCCAGAATTTTGGCACACAAACTTCTAAAGTGTTGATTTTCTAAAAGAACAGTGCAACTGAAGTTAGAATATGTCCGAACTATTTTAATGGTGGAATGATATCAGTACGACTTAGGTGAACGATGTGTTTAGGGACTGTTTTCCATATTTCTTTACACGGACAAGAAACAAAGAAACTTTAATAAGTGTTTATGTTTCACATTAACTTAGTAGGTAATTAATTTAGAAGGTATATTGTAAACCCTGAATCAGCCATATACTGAAGCTCTCGCGATATATTCTATTGGTCCTGATTTCTGACAGTTTTAGGTTTGTTGCTCTGACAGTAATGAAACCTATTGGATATTCTCACCGTATGTACGGTAAGTCCAATACGTTTTTCACGATATGCTGGACTGATTCCTAGACTTATCAGATTCTACACGAGTACTCTACCAGCTAAACTAAAGAGTTAACCATTGGTTACCTCACATGTCAGACGAGTGCTCTACCAGCTAAACTAAAGAGTTAACCATTGGTTACCTCACATGTCAGACGAGTAG
>NW_013687388.1:0-1196 GCF_000517525.1 Limulus polyphemus | reverse complement strand
ATTGAACATTGTTTTAATGTATACTTTTGTTTCAACCCATTGAACACTGTTTTAATGTATACTTTTGTTTCAACCCATTGAACACTGTTTTAATGTATACTATTGTTTCAACCCATTGAACATTATGTGGTACTATTGCTTCAGTTTCCTTCCTTTAACCTAGTTTCAGGTCCAGAAAAGAAATTACTTTATACCATACATATAAGTAAGCCAAATGTTGAAGAAATAATAGTAGCATCACTGGGAGGGCTGTTAACACTGGAGATTGGAGGTTAACCAACTAGCTAGCGCCAGAATAGCAAAAACGGGTTAATGACGTATCCTCTCTCTTGATGTTTCAAGAGAACCAGACATTAGGGATGCATCAATATTGGCGCGCCAAACAAAGAGTCAAAAATAAAACAATCCAATAATATTCCACGCACGCTAACCATACCCAATTTAACTCTGTCATATGTATCGGGTATGCAGCAAGCTGAACATATCACTATGGATGCCATAATGGTCACCTGTGTGAGCAGTCTAACGAACAGTCCTTCACAAGGCATTATGGAAATTATTATAATATTGATTCGTAATTAAAGTTGTCAAGGTGAGAGTAGGCCTAGTTTAAAATTGTGGTTGTTTTGAAATAAAGTACCCGTTTTTTATGTTTGGATAGAGATTAAACTTTAATATATTCTCATGTTGAATTGAGAATGTTCTGTGTAAGAGAATAAAAAATGAACGATCTATTTTACAATATTATGTACACAAATACTGGTTGACACCACTGGCTACTACAATATTTTGTACACAAATACTGGTTAACACCACTGGCTACAACAATATTTTGTACACAAATACTGGTTGTCACCACTGGCTACTACAATATTTTGTACACAAATACTGGTTGACACCACTGGCTACTACAATATTTTGTACACAAATACTGGTTGACACCACTGGCTACTACAATATTTTGTACACAAATACTGGTTGACACCACTGGCTACAACAATATTATGTACATAAATACTGGTTAACACCACTGGCTACAACAATATTTTGGATCTTACAATTCTATCATAATGTAATGTTATTAGGCAATGGACTATCATTAGATTATTTTCGGATTGACAAATAACTCATACATTTGTTAGGAAGTTAAACGTTGTATGTTTACCTAATATTGTAGTAGCCAGTGGTGACAACCA
>NW_013687387.1:0-1196 GCF_000517525.1 Limulus polyphemus | reverse complement strand
ATCTATGTTATCAACAGTGACAACAGTGTATCTATGTTATCAACAGTGACAACAGTGTATCTATGTTATCAACAATGACAACAGTGTATCTATGTTATCAACAGTGACAACAGTGTATCTATGTTATCAACAGTGAACTATGTTATCAACAATGACAACAGTGTATCTATGTTATCAACAGTGACAACCGTGTAACTATGTTATCAACAGTGACAACAGTGTAACTAGGTTATCAACAGTGACAACAGCGTAACTATGTTATCAGCAATGACAACAGTGTAACTATGTTATCAGCAATGACAACAGTGTAACTATATTATCAACAATGACAACAGTGTATCTATGTTATCAACAATGACAACAGGGTATCTAGGTTATCAAGAATGACAACAGTGTAACTATGTTATCAACAATGACAACAGTGTAACTATGTTATCAACAATGACAACAGTGTAACTATGTTATCAACAATGAGAATAGCGTACCTAGGTTATCAACAATGACAACAGGGTAACTATGTTATCAAGAATGACAACAGGGTAACAATGTTATCAGCAATGACAACAATGTAACTATGTTATCAACAATGACAACAGTGTAACTATGTTATCAACAATGACAACAGGGTAACTATGTTATGAACAATGACAACAGGGTAACTATGTTATCAACAATGACAACAGTGTAACTATGTTATCAACAGGGTATCTAGGTTATCAAGAATGACAACAGCGTACCTAGGTTATCAACAATGACAACAGTGTAACTATGTTATCAAGAATGACAACAGGGTAACTATGTTATCAACAATGACAACAGTGTAACTATGTTATCAACAATGACAACAGGGTATCTAGGTTATCAAGAATGACAACAGTGTAACTATGTTATCAACAATGACAACAGTGTAACTATGTTATCAACAATGACAACAGTGTAACTATGTTATCAACAATGACAACAGGGTATCTAGGTTATCAAGAATGACAAAAGGGTAACTATGTTATCAACAATGACAACAATGTAACTATGTTATCAACAGTGACAACAGTGTATCTATGTTATCAACAGTGAACTATGTTATCAACAATGACAACAGTGTAACTATGTTATCAACAATGACAACAGGGTATCTATGTTATCAACAGTGACAACAGGGTAACTATGTTATCAACAGTGACAACAGTGTAACTATG
>NW_013687386.1:0-1196 GCF_000517525.1 Limulus polyphemus | reverse complement strand
CAGATAGCTAGACAAATATTATATAGATAGAAGTGCTATGGACGAGCATCTAGACAGATAGCTAGACAAATATTATATAGATAAAAGTATAAATGGACGAGCATCTAGACACATAGATCGTTAGGCAAACACTATACAGTCTAGTAGCTAGACAAACACTATATAGATAGAGGGATAGATGAACGAGCGTCCAGACAGATAGAGGGACAGATGAACGAGAATCCAGACAGATAGATCGGTAGGCACATATTATACAGACAGATAGCTAGACAAACATAACGTAGACAGTTAACTATAGAAACACTGTGTAGTCAGAGTGATAAATGGACAAATATCTAGTAGATAGATCAGAAAGAAAACGTTATATAGACAGATATTTACACAAACATTAGATAGATAGACAGACAGATAGATAAATGTGCACATATAGATAATGTTATATATATAGAGAGAGATAGGTAGATAGACAAATCTTATATAGATATATACATAAAATATTATTACAGACAGATAAAAAAAAGACAGACAAATATTATATAGACATTTATGTAACACATTTTAATAACTAATTCAACATTAGAACTAAAAACCTACTGTCTCATACAACCTTACATTGTAGTTACACGTAACAGTTACCGAGAGCTCAGAGATAAACTTGAGGGCTTGTAGTTTTCGGTTTAAAAACAAACAAGTAAATGCACCTACTCGTAAAAGGGCGTCGTTATGCGCTCGTACTGTGAAGCGAGATATATACATATATGCTCTTGTCCATTCAAAATACAATCGCCTGCTGCCTTACAGCTTGAAATAATGAATTAACAGAAATAGCACTCAATTTTAGTATAGTTTGAGTATGATTTAATTGTAGTAGGACTATATTCTAGTATAATTTGGGTACGATTTAATAGCAGTGGAACTCTCTTTTAGTCTAGTTTGGGTATGATTTAATAATGGTAGAAGTCTGTTTTTGTATAACTAGGATATGATTTAATAGTGGTAGAAGTCTGTTTTTGTATAAATAGGATATGATTTAATAGTGGTAGAAGTCTGTTTTTGTATAACTAGGATATGATTTAATAGTGGTAGAAGTCTGTTTTTGTATAACTAGGATATGATTTAATAGTGGTAGAAGTCTGTTTTTGTATAACTAGGATATGATTTAATAGTGGTAGAAGTCTGTTTTTGTATAACTAGGA
>NW_013687385.1:0-1196 GCF_000517525.1 Limulus polyphemus | reverse complement strand
CGAAAGTTCAATTTTTTTTTAACTTTTTACGGGACGTAATATTTTTCCTTTTTCTGTAATGTCTGAATTTGAAGTTTTCCAACGAAATAATCACTATTCGATATTTATCTTTGACGTTTGCGTGAAAAAAGCACCTTTTTTCATTTTCCAAAAAATTCATATTTTCATCGAAAACCCAAAGGCTATAGCCCATTTTTTTCCCAAATTTTGAAAAAAATTGTTTTTCGTCATATTTCAATGGAAAGATGCCTTTGATGTAAGACTTGGAAAATGGATATCCCTTCGTCAAAATTCACAATAGTTATTTCACAATCTGTTATCAACATTTCGGCTATATTAGAATTTACTGTTTTTTTTGTCTTAAGTTCTATAGTAATAAAAGAATAGTTTTAAAATAAGATTATTCAAACAAAATTTTTAGATGTTGGGCTAAAATAATACAAAAGGTTGAATTGATTTTCTAAGAAGACGTCATAGCCGTGCTTCTTTCGTTGGAAAACTTCAAATTCAGACATTACAGAATAAAAGAAAAATATTACGTCCCGTAAAAAGTTAAAAAAAAATTGAACTTTCGCTAACCCAGAATAGCCTTTGGGTTTTCGATGAAAATATGAGTTTTCTTGGAAAATGGAAAAAGGTGCTTTTTTCACGCAAAAGTCATAGAAAAATATCGAATAGGGCTAAAATTTCGGAAAAAACATGAAAAAAATTGTTTTTCCTCATATTTCAATAGAAAGATGCCCTTGAAGTAAGACTTGGAAAATGAATATCCCTTCATCAAAATTCCCAATAGTTATTTCACAATCTGTTATCAAAATTTTGGCTATATTAGAATTTACTGGTTTTTTGTTTTAAGTTCTATAGTAAATAAAAAATAGTTTTAAAATAAGATTATTCAAACAAAATCCCAACATCTAAAAGGGCATGACGTCTTCTTAGAAAATAAATTCCACCTTTTGTATTCTTTTAGTCTGGGTTAGCGAAAGTTCAATTTTTTTTTAACTTTTTACGGGACGTAATATTTTTCTTTTATTCTGTAATGTCTGAATTTGAAGTTTTCCAACGAAATAATCACTATTCGATATTTTTCTTTGACTTTTTTTGGGTTTTCGATGAAAATATGAATTTTTTTGGAAAATGGAAAAAGGTGGTTTTTTCACGCAGAAACTTTGTGAAAAAACATGGGCTATAGCCGG
>NW_013687384.1:0-1196 GCF_000517525.1 Limulus polyphemus | reverse complement strand
TTAGCTTATGACAGAAATTAGTTGTTTTTTTAATCTTTTATTTCTGTTTGTTTGTTTTCTTGAGAGTAATAAAGTATATTAACCTTATATAAAATAATGTTTATTTCGATCATAAAACATTCACTAGTTTTAGTGGAGTAGTCTTTTAGAAATTTGTAGAATGCTAATTGTATTTTCAGCTTGTTACTGGTTTGCTGTTACAACAGTTTAGGATTAAAAAAATAACTTAATCTTACATTATTGTACCTGAAGCTGTATCACATTAAGCAAATAAAAGAAAAGAGCTGAAAATAGGAAGATAAATTTCATCTGAGAATAATGTATGTAACCAATTAATGAACCAGATGGTTAATTAATTATCAAATTCTATTAATTATCCAGCTCTATTTGTCTTATAGAGTATCTCTTCTGGCAATCCAACCAATGCTACCTTAACCACCCATACCTGTTGTTATCTTTGAGCCCATTTTTTGGTAAAGTTCCCAACTTTTGTAATTATTTTCACCAACTGCTTATAATGATCTCCCAGACAGAATTCAGAGATCCACTTTTTATTTGTTTCTGGAACTATTCCATCAGCAGGCCCCTTAGGTAATTATTATGACATTAATCGATTTAATCCTAATTTCAGTCATTCAATTATACTTGACACTAATTGATGTTATCTATACTGGTAGGTAATTGAAT
Organism: Limulus polyphemus; assembly: GCF_000517525.1. Classification (NCBI taxonomy): domain Eukaryota; kingdom Metazoa; phylum Arthropoda; class Merostomata; order Xiphosura; family Limulidae; genus Limulus; species Limulus polyphemus. The sequence continues at coordinate 509 of NW_013687384.1, read as the reverse complement.
TAATTGTCTGAATGTTACTCAATTATTTACCTGCACCCTTTGCTGTTTGTCAACAGAAATTATCTTTTTTTTTTTTTTACCTATGTAACTGGAAAGGAACAGAACAACATATTTCTTCAACCTCTTGCTAAATTTCAGGCGTGAGATCTGTTTAACTTCAGACGTGTCTCATAAGCCATTCTTTGAAAATGATTTGAACATAGAACAGTTGTTATGCTGAGCTCCCATTCCAACTACATCCTCCTCATTTGCATGTTTTGGGAAAGAAACTCATTCCTATTCCTTCAGGTGATTTTAAGATAACAAAAAGGAACATTGCAAGTGGCTTACCATACAACTACAATAAAAATAACTGATCACTGTCAGTGAATTCAACACATTATACATGTAGTAACACTTGGTTGCCAGTAGTTTTGAAGATACTAAACCAACACTGACAGTGATAATTCAACACATTATACATGTAGTAACACTTGGTTACCAGTAGTTTTGAAGATACTAAACCAACA
>NW_013687383.1:0-1196 GCF_000517525.1 Limulus polyphemus | reverse complement strand
CCAGTGTTGTTAATACTAGTGTGGCAAGGATTTAGTTTTTAAAGGAAAGAAATTTTCCCACACTGGGGGTGTTCAGGGACGTTAGCACCCCCCTCCCCTTAGTCCCACCCGTGGTAATTTATTGGTTAGAATTGTAATTGATTTAAAACTTAATTACAGAGAATAAACAAATATTGTCAATTTTGACGTAATTTGATGAAGAAGAAATGACCGTGGCTGATGACGAGAAGAAACTTTCCTTAATCAGGATCACAGTGTGGCTGGGATCTAAAAATCCAATGTCATTGCTGGGATTGTTAAACTCAAGAGCCGTAGAATTTGATGTGTGTGTTTATGGGGGAGGGGGACGAGAGGTCCCCGAGAAAACCCACTTTCACTAATCATCCTTTTATTCTCGAGGTCGAAACTGACACGTGATCAAAGGGTCATAACTTGCACAGCGGTTACTACAGTAACCAAGACATCCAATCTATGCCTACGTTATTTAGATAACGGTGTCTGCCCTTCTGACTCTTACTTACAATGGGCTAGTCTAGTAGTCAATAGCTTTCTCTGGCGTAATTAATAGTTTTTTGGACTCATCCCAAATTAAGAAAGTTTACTGACTGGGAACAACCGTCTGTTGTGGCCATAGTACAGTTCATTAAGAGATTCGTATCATATTCTTACAACAGATGTTACCAATTCACACGTACGTGAAACTATAGCTTAAGTAACGTAAAACAATACTACATATCGAAATGTATACATTACTGTTAAGGTACACTTAACAGCTTAAGAATTAACCAGAAATAGTAAAATCTCGAAGAACTGTAATGTTAGTCGAAATTCTGGACAATGGTTTCGAGCAGCTTGTAATTAAATTGATATCTTAATGACACAGAGGATTGGTTTCTTCATGAATGTCATTAACTTGTTGCCCTGATGCTAATGTTTTATTAGCTGTAATAATGACGGAACCTGGGTAGAGTGAGAGTTGCTGGTTATGAAACAAGCTACGTATGGTTGTGCCTGATCTTTGATTTATTAACTTTCATTAATGGCTCATGTTACATTCTGTACCCAGATTACTGTGGAAAAACGTTTTAAAGTAAAAGCTGTAACAGAAAACTAGAATGTTCTTGTTAAAGTACAGTTGGTATAAACTCTAATGCGTTTTAATAACGGTAGAATGTTTTGTTAAAGTACAGTTGGTA
>NW_013687382.1:0-1196 GCF_000517525.1 Limulus polyphemus | reverse complement strand
GAATATTTTGCATTTTGATTGAGAAATAGGAATAAGAAATTAGTAAGTAAGTGTAGTTTATTTTAAAATTTTGTTAAGTTGTTAAGCTAAACAAGGAACTTTAAGAAATACAGAGTTTTTGTTATTGATAAATGGACTGAACTTTCCATTATTCTTTTTACCAAATACGTCAAAAGAACAAGGTCACAATTGAAATCATTGCAACTTATCTTGTAAGTCTCTGTGAGAGTGTTCTTGACAAATATAAATGTTCCTTGATGGGTCAGCAGTAAGGTTTTACTTACAATGCTACAATCCGCGGTTTGAATCCCTGTGGTGGACAGAGGGTAGATAGCCCATCGTGTAGCTTTGCACTAAGAAAATAACAACAATGATAATTATAAGTAATATAGTTTTATATATACCGTTGTAAGCCATGTTTTTAATATTTTAATTTAGACATTTTGCATTGTTTGTTGGTGGGAGATTTGGCATTATGTAGAAACATCAAGCCTAGAAATGTGTTTAAGTGTCTATATTTGATGTCACTCCTCGAATTTGGGGAAAACAAACAAAACAAACACTGTGATATATGAAAACATGCGTGAGTGAGTCAGTTATTTAATTAGTCTTTTACCGTGTCTTCCATCTATTACTGAGTATGTTATTCAGCCAGTTGTGAACTATGTCATAAATAGAATATATGATTTAAAATGTAGTTGACTGTTTATTTTTTTATTTATGAATTATCTCTATCAATGAATTTGATGTGTAGAACTTGTACATTATAGTTGAAGAAATATATCACTTTGTTGTTGTTAAGTGGCCTATATTTTGTAGAATTTTTATCGACTAATCAAAAATAACCCACCCAACGATTAAAATTATTACAACTGTGATATAAAGAGTGTGATTATTCTGGTGAAAATAAATTAGGATCTAGACTAAATTTCAAGGAAATGACACGTGGTCAAAGTAAGATTGCAAATTTGTTGGAGATGATGAAGCATTTGAAAGAACAAATGAACACCAAGTAGAAAAAGATAGAGCATTAAAATAGGATCAAGAAGAAAGGAATAGAAAATTAAAATAAAGAGGAAATAAATTAAAAGAAGAGCAAGAAGAAATAGATAGAAAATTAAAAAGGGACAGGAAATTATCAGGGAAGTAAAAGAAAGAGATGCAAGATTTAAGGAATTTGAAGACACTACAGACAT
>NW_013687381.1:0-1196 GCF_000517525.1 Limulus polyphemus | reverse complement strand
GTGTATTTTACTTTGTGTTTAACAACAAACAAACGAACAACAATGTATTCTACTTGTGTTTAACAACAAACAAACGAACAACAATGTATTCTACTTTGAACTTAACAACAAACAAACGAACAACAATGTATTTTAATTTGTGTTTAACAACAAACAAACGAACAACAATGTGTTTTACTTTGTGTCTAACAACAAACAAACGAACAGTAATGTATTTACTTTGTGTTTAACAACAAACAAACGAACAACAGTGTATTTTACTTTGTGTTTAACAACAAACAAACGAACAATAATGTATTTTACTTTGTGTTTAACAACAAACAAATGAACAACAATGTATTCTACTTGGTGTTTAACAACAAACAAACGAACAACATTGTATTTTACTTTGTGTTTAACAACAAACAAACGAACAACAATGTATTTTACTTTGTGTTTAACAACAAACAAACGAACAACAATGTTTTACTTTGAGCTTAACAACAAACAAACGAACAATAATGTATTTTACTTTGTGTCTAACAACAAACAAACGAACAACAATGTATTTTACTTTGTGTTTAACAACAAACAAACCGTTATCACCGTTTTCACTGACTGCCGCGTGTCGGAGTCTGTTTTGAAACACAGATTTGGACAAACTTTCCACGGATCTTCTCTTCATTTTACCAGAGACATACAAGTTTGTTGGAAGTCTAGAATGGTGGTCGATTGGGGTTCCTTATGGCAACTTTTCAATTTCCTTTGGTTTCTAGTTGTGAGTGGAAAGCTGGTGGACTTTTAGTTTATGAGACTTTGATTTCAAACCGTTTCGTGGTAGGACTACCATTTTATCAGAGCCGTGCCCATCATCATAATGGAAACCTCTCATTCGTAACCATGGTGAACGAGAGATTTGCTCCGAATGGGTGTGGGTTGTGATTTGGGAGCTGTGCGAGTCTTCCTGCTTTCAAGGGGAACTCTGAAGGGCTTCCGTCTAAGAAACTTTATGATCATTTTACATCGTTTAACAATCTCGTCGTATGGATATTTATTTCCAGGAAAACCTGTTTTATTCTTTAAGTCAGAAGTTTATCATGGAAACATTTCACTGTGAACGATCGAGATTTTGTCTTAAACCAAATATATAAACATGATGGCTGCGACACCACTCCATTGTATACGTTCTGTATTGTAGCACCACTCCATTGTATACA
>NW_013687380.1:0-1197 GCF_000517525.1 Limulus polyphemus | reverse complement strand
AGCTAGTAGTCTCTTAGGCAAGACTATAATATACAGGGAAGTAGCTAATAGACTCTCTGGCAAGACTATAATGTACAGGAAGTGGCTAGTAGTCTCTCTGGCAAGACTATAATGTACAGGGAAGTAGGTAGTAGTCTCTGTGTCAAGACTTTTGCACGGAAAGTATAATATTGATCATCTTTATACTTATAATTACAGTTCAACAGTCAGTATCGTTGCTCATGTTTTTACTTATAATTACAACAATTCCACAGTCAGTATCGTTGCTCATGTTTTTACTTATAAGTGCAACAGTTCAACAATCAGTGTCGTTGCTCATTTTTTTACTTATAACTACAACAGTCAGTATCGTTGCTCATGTTTTTCTTATAATTACAACAGTTCAACAGTCAGTATCGTTGCTCATGTTTTTCTTATAAGTACAACAGTTCAACAGCTTGTTAGGAGACGTTAATCTGCCTTGTGGCATTTGTAAAAGTAGAAGAATAAATATCGTCTGCACCATCGATTCCCAAACGCTTACAAAAATAAATATCGTCTGCACCATCGATTCCGAAACGCTTTTCTTTCCAGATTATCGGAACTTATTTATCGCGGTGGGCTAGAATGGGATCTGTACATTGTGTTACAGATTTCTGTCCTTAAAGCAGCAATCTTTCCAAGAGGCATCGTTTGACAACCTTGTTTTATAGTATTGTTTTTCTGTATGGAGAAAGGTTGCGATAGAAAACAGTATTATTTAACGGTATTATTTTCACATAAACCACTCGGGTTCGCCAGAACTGTGGTGTTATTTCACAGAATGTTGACTGTAATTTTGAACTTACGACGTGTATCTACACAAATTTTAGTAAAATATACAAGTCTGTTGTGTACAAAAAAAAATCAAATGTGTTTCAATAGTATCTGTACTGAAGATAGGTCTGTGAATCGACGAAGTTTGGTCTGATTCAAATCGTGACAAGTCGGAGTTCAAAGTGATGTGAAGAATAAAAATACTTTTGTTCATCATACAGTTTGTGTAACCTCTCGAATTACTTAAATGTATAATTACAGTTTTTATTTCTGGATATTACTGTAATCCCTGGCATTTACTGTCTTATACTAAGAACTGTCATTAAGTCAACAATGTAGTAAGGTAAAACTAATAGTTTAACTCTGACATCAAACACGTAATACCATAAAATCAAACTGGTG
>NW_013687379.1:0-1197 GCF_000517525.1 Limulus polyphemus | reverse complement strand
GTTTGGTGGGATGGGGATTCGAACCCGCGGCCCGCAGATTGCAAATCGAGCGTCCTAACCACCTAGCCATGCCGGGGCCCTACTGGGAAAATGCTTAAAATCAGTTTAAAGATGTGTGACTTGTATATTGATTATTGAGAGATAAAACCTATCAAAGTAAACATTTATCTATAAGAAATAATTTATATAAAAATTACTGAAAGATAAAAACCAATTGAGATCAAATGTTTCAGTTGACACGAAAGAAAAGGTAAGTTTACGAGTGTTCGATTCCACTTACACACATTTAGTAAGTTCCAAATCAACTGAATAAGTTGACTTACTCTAGTGTTGTCTTCCCGTTACTCTCAACACCATAGAAACATTAAACATGAGATTTAAAAACAGGGTATTTGAAAACATCACCTACCTAATATTGCCAGTTTTTTCTGCGTTAACGTGTAGACTGTGTTATAAAACTACTGTAGCCCTTAAGAAAATAAAAATAAAAAAATTCCTAAATCTTAACGTTTCATTTACTTACTAACAGAAGAAAGTAGTAATATTAGAGTTAAAAGAAAAGCTATAAATGGGGTGTGGGCCGCCGACATTCTTTACCTTGAGCCGTAGCACAGGAACCGTTCGCTCTACATGAAGGGACACGTGACATTAGACGTCAAAGTCGTTTGACGACGGCTTAACGTATTTTGCGAGTAACATATTTGTTCAATGAAGACCCCTTTAAGGCGGGAAATATTAAAATGGCTGGAAACTTATCTGGTCAATTTAACTTTTTTGGGAGGAGGGGGAGTCAGCGAACTTGCTTCAGCCAGCTCCTAGTAACAACCAAACAGACAGAAGGACAGCATTGCTTTATAGAACGATGAAGAATTGATACTTTTAACTTTCTATGCATTTTTTTGGAAGGTGGGTCTATCTAAGTATCTGCTTTTTATGTGTACTCAAGTGAACAATTAATAACTTAACTTGTCTGATCAGGTAAGGACTTAACTTGTCTGACCAGGTAAGGACTTAACTTGTCTGACCAGATAAGGACTTAACTTGTCTGACCAGGTAAGGACTTAACTTGTCTAACCAGGTAATAACTTAACTTGTCTGACCAGATAAGGACTTAACTTAGCTAACTAGATAACGACTTAACTTGTCTAACCAGGTAAGGACTTAACTTGTCTAACCAGGTAAGGACTTAACTTGTCT
>NW_013687378.1:0-1197 GCF_000517525.1 Limulus polyphemus | reverse complement strand
ATATATATATATATATATATAGATCCAATGTTATATCTTACAGTACCATATGGATATATAGCACTTCAATTATTTTTACCTTTTAGAAAGTATATATGGGGTCTTTATTACTTTTATATTTCTTTCATATTATTGAGATGTTCACAAACATTCCAAATAATTAATTTTTTATCGAAACAGTAATTAATCTTATTATAATTTTATAGGATAAATTATGCTACTCAAACATCGAGAATGATTTTTGGAAGTTATCTGTGTAAATGTTACCATGGTATCTAAACAAACACACAATTGTTTTTTATAATTATTTATGTCGATGTTAGTATGATACCAAAACACAATTATTGTTTCTTAACGTCATGCGTGTCAATTTTGTAATGGTATCCAAACATAATATTGTCTCTTAACGTTATCCGTGTCTACGTTGTCATGGTACCCAAACATAATATTGTTTCTTAACGTTATCAACGTCTATGTTGGAATGGTACACAAACATAATATTGTTTGTTAACGTTTTCAGCGTCTATGTTGTCATGATGCTCAAACATATTATTGTTTCTTAACGTTATCCGTGTCTACGTTGTCATGGTATACAAACATAATATTGTTTCTTAACGTTTTCATGTCATGGTACCCAAACATAATATTGTTTCTCAACGTTATGCGTGTCAATGTTGTAATGGTATCCAAACATAATATTATTTCTTAACGTTATCCGTGTCTACGTTGTCATGGTATACAAACATAATATTGTTTCTTAACGTTATCACCGTTTATGTTGTCATGATACCCAAACATAACATTGTTTCTTAACGTTATCAGTGTCTATGTTGTGATGGTACCTAAAGATAATATTGTTTCTTAACGTTATCAGTATCTATGTTGTCATGGTACCCAAACGTAATATTGTTTCTTAACGTTATCAGTATCTATGTTGTCATGGTACCCAAACGTAATATTGTTTCTTAACGTTATCAGTATCTATGTTGTCATGGTACCCAAACGTAATATTGTTTTTTAAGGTTTTTGTCTCATGTTCTGAAGACCAGTTTGTGAGAAGTGTTAGAAAATGGGAAGTTGTCATACCTAACTGAATTATTGATTAAATTGTAAGGTTTTTTTGTTTGTTTGTTTGTTTTTGAATTATGCGCAAAGCTACAAGAGGTCTATCTGCGCTAGCCGTCTCTAAGTTAGCAG
>NW_013687377.1:0-1197 GCF_000517525.1 Limulus polyphemus | reverse complement strand
GTGACTAAGTGAACAAAATTACTGAATTCTCAGAGTTTTTTCTTAAACATTTCAGAGACTAATGAAGGATGAAAGACAAGAAACATAGCCAAAGAATATCCAATGGATATGTGCCTGACTTTCTTAGTTTAAATTCATTTTAACGTCAGTTTTGTACCTCGTCATGATGATGCTAGGTAGCCAATGGATATGTTCATGACTGTTTCTTAGTTTAAATTCATTTTAACGTCAGTTTTGTACCTCGTGATGATGATGCTAGGTAGCCAATGGATATGTGCATGACTTTCTTAGTTTAAATTCATTTTAACGTCAGTTTTGTACCTCGTGATGATGATGATGCTAGGTAAACAAAGTTTTATTCTCTACACTCAATAATAACTTTCTGAAGCTTTATTATAAGTCACATTATTAGTAGAGTAGTGTAAAAATCATATACTTACCATAGTTGTACAACAGAACTTAGATCAAAAAGCAGATGTTAATTTTTCTCCTTTTAGGTTTAAGTGTTGAATATTAAGCCCATATTTTTTATAAAAAAATATATGCTCATTACTATAAGCTACAGAAATCATTTTCTATTTGATAGTCTCACGTTTATTTAACATCTTTAAGTTTCTTGTAGTCCCCTGGTGGGTCAGTGGTAGGTTTGAGGGCTTAAGATTCTAAATTCTGGGGTATGATATCACATATTGGATAACTAATTGTATAGCTATTAATTAAGCATACTAGAAGAACAATTGTATCATATAACTATTAGTATTTAGCATCTTTGAATGATATGTAAAATTTTCAAATTGATACATCAAATGACTTGAGACAGAATTTGAAATATAGCCCCAAGTTTTACAGAGCGGAGATTCCTGTCTGATGGAACACGTATTCCTACAGATACGGAATGGAGAACTTGAGCTACTACAAATGGAGATAATGAAATAATATTAATATAAGATACCATGTTGATAAAAAAAAAAAAGTAGCAAAGTTGTCAACAGTGCTAGTCTCTCCAATTTATTTATTGAAAAATCTTTTTTTCAGCCATAGTATGAGATGCAATATATTTTGACTAGGATCTCTTTTGTATAAAAATTTAGTAATGGATAAGCTCATTCTTAAAACAGACTAGTGTGTGAATGAACTAGGCTTACCACAGAAGTAAAGTACATGGATGGATATAGAGATATTCCAATCAAAACAGAA
>NW_013687376.1:0-1197 GCF_000517525.1 Limulus polyphemus | reverse complement strand
CAAGAAAAGAAACAATAAATGCATAGTTTAATTAAAAATTACTCTTCAACTCACGTGATAAAACATGTTACTAGATGCATGAAAAAATAAACAATACAAAATGCTATCATACTGAGAGGTCACAAGTACTCGCTCACGACCAACAGAACAAAATTGTCTACTACAAAAATTACAAACATGAATTATTCATTTTAAAAATATATAATGCTCTTTATAAATGTACTAAACTTTATATAAAGTTTCTCTACATCATGATTATTCTTTAATACCATCTTTAACTAGTTACCATATGGCAACCACATAATGCAGTTTGAATTTCCCCTAGAAATGCAAATAAAGTGCACAAAATCAATAGTTTCTACAGATGATGATCTCAGCAACTGATTAATATCAACATACCTTGATAAAGTGATATCAACATTCTGAGGGATGAAAATACTTTATAGTTTATAAAGAATGAAATACTGATGTGTCATCAAATGGGACGAGTTTAAGCAAACAAACATTAGTATTCTGTTCCATAAAACTTTATCTCTAAACAGTTCACAGTGCAAACAACATTATTATCAGCAAAGATTTAGAAAAGAATAGAAAGGTTTAATAACTAACTGATCTTACTTACATGCCTGTGGTACAGGTGGCCTCCATAGCTTTGTTGTACTGTTGATGAACAGAGGTACAGTCTTGTAACAGAGAGACTTCAGTCCTTGATTCACTCAAACTTTCTGCTAACTCATCAAGTAGTTCAAAAACCTGTAACAGATAACACGTGGAACTACACACACACCTACAACAGAAGCAAATAACGCGTGGAACTACACACACCTACAACAGAAGCAAATAACGCGTGGAACTACACACCCCTACAACAGAAGCAAATAACGCGTGGAACTGCACACCCCTACAACAGAAGCAAGTAACGCGTGGAACTGCACACACCTACAACAGAAGCAAGTAACGCGTGGAACTGCACACACCTACAACAGAAGCAAGTAACGCGTGGAACTGCACACACCTACAACAGAAGCAAGTAACGCGTGGAACTGCACACACCTACAACAGAAGCAAATAACGCGTGGAACTACACACACCTACAACAGAAGCAAATAATATGTGGAACTACACACACCTACAACAGAAGCAAATAATGCGTGGAACTACACACACCTACAACAGAAGCAAATAATGCGTGGAACT
>NW_013687375.1:0-1197 GCF_000517525.1 Limulus polyphemus | reverse complement strand
GATGGTTGTGGTTCAGAAGGATAGCATAGCAGCACGGTAGGACAACCTAGTTGATGGTTGTAGTTCAGAACAGATAACAACAATGTAGAACTAACCTAGTTGATGGTTGTAGTTCAGAACAGATAACAACAATGTAGAACTAACTTAGTTTGTGGTTGTGATTCAGAACGAATAGCAGTATAGTAGGTGCTAAATATTAAACTAGAGAGTAGGTAAACGAATCGTTTTTGTGGTTTTGGCTCGGGCTGTGCAGACGGCCCCTTGACGTGAAAAAACTTACACGATCAGTGGAGTAGGCGTCACAGTTTTCAATTGTGAAGTTAATCCTCGACCACACCACGACATTATCATGACGCAGGAAGCCATTGAAGTAGCGGATATCGAATAGTCGCGTAGTAATATCGATGAACAAAATCAATAAAACTGCCTGTGATTAGGTAAAAATGATGATATATAAATGATGTTTTTCTCGAACACAAAAACAATCTGATGATATATAAATGATGTTTTTCTCGAACACAAAAACAATCTGATGATATATAAATGATGTTTTTCTCTAACACAAAAACAATCTGATGATATATATTTTCTAGAGAGAGACCATTAAAGACATATGCTCGCTTATCATGTATTCCCCTTCCTTCGTGCCGTCCCCCCTCCGTAGTGGTTCAGCGATAAACGTTTAGGTTTATAAGGCTAAATTCAGGGCTCGATTCCCGCAGTGGACACAATTTAAGATAATTATTCAAAGCCTTGTATTTTTTTCCAAAAACCTAAATTTCTCTAACTCTACAAAATAAAATACAGTATTTTACACTAAAAACACGCAATACTAAAAATACGCAATGAAAAAATGGTAAAAAAAAAGAAAATGAAGGTAACAGCTGCTTACATTTATCATGAACAGCAACGTAAAGAACAAACCATACCAACCAGGACCTGACGAACCGTAAAATAACAAGTAAGTTAGTAAACTGTGGAGGTTGTATTCACGTTTACCACCCATGAAGTATACAGAAGAGACTCAATGAGTGTTGCCATAGCAGACAATTTCAGTCTGAGTTTTTATCGTTGTTTAAATGGTTTATTGCAGTCACAGTTTCAGTCTGAGTTTTTATCGTTGTTTAAATGGTTTATTGCAGTCACAGATCAATCTGAGATTTTGTCATTGTTTAAATAGTTTATTGCAGTCACAAA
>NW_013687374.1:0-1197 GCF_000517525.1 Limulus polyphemus | reverse complement strand
ATAAATCACTATCACATTGGAAGTGAGATTCTTTGGAGGCATCATTTGTGCATTTCTGAAACATACTTATGAATTCTCATTTCATTATTTTACATTTGATATAGAAGCTTTGATTGAGCATAAATTTGTAATCTCTTCTAGCAGAATATTAGTATAGAGAGGCAATCTCAAAGTTAACACAATAAACTCAATTATTAAAATGTGAATTTTTACATTTCTTCAGAGAACTTAAAATTGTCTGATATTTTAATCATTAATAATTAATAGTTACTAGAACTTAACTAATAACCACCAAGCTCATAATTATGTATACCAATGCTAGACACAGTCAGTCTAACTGGACAACCATTTTCATGAACTTTAGGAAAGACATACATAATATGTAATGAAAGTCTTTTGGCTTTCCTTTATAATATTCACTGTCTGTTAGTAAATATCTTTATGATTTATCTTCTCTAGTTTTACTTGGATTTATGTCTAATTTTACAAATTTATTTGTATCATTTAATGTTTATCTTTATTAATATAATCAATTGTACTTAAAATAACAACAGTTTCCTGTGTCTGATTTTATAATCACTATTTTTTAATTTTTACTTAAATGTTTTATAGCATGAAATTCTTCTTTACTTATATTTGTAAATTCACTTCCAGAGCTATAATTATAAAAAAATGTTTTTGCAAGCAATGCTACTTACTTGAGTTCTTGTGCTCTGAAAATATTCATTGTTGTCTCAACAAATTGTTTTTTTAGACAATTATTGCAACAACAGTTCAAATTCAATATAATCTTCAAATGTAAGACTTTTTGGTGGAATAGCAAATTTTAACCATGAGCCAACACACACATTTTTCTATATCACTCAAAACTTAATTAAACAAGTTAAACATTACTTTATCAGGATGATCTGTAAATATCTCTTTGATAAATTTCCTTAACTGATTTACTTTTTCTAAATTATTATCCTCACATCTCAAAAGACGTTAGTTGGTTTGTAGCCTCTCTAACAGTAAAATATTTTCTTCTAATTATCATTTCAGCACTTTATGTATTTTAAATTTTAGTTTTATTTTACAATTTAATAATTATTTTTAAAACTGTAAATACCATGTCAAATAATGAAACTGAAGAATAGATTCTTAAAAATTAACAAACTTGGATGTTACATTGTATTTTTTAAAAAAATTTCCGTGACC
>NW_013687373.1:0-1197 GCF_000517525.1 Limulus polyphemus | reverse complement strand
TATATTGTTTAGTTTCTAAGTTCCTTTTTCTTTGCTATTAGTCACATCTAATTGGGGATTATATTTGAGTCAACATTTGCTACTGTTAACTGAGTGCCTTTTTATTCTCATGTTCTTCAGGGAAAGTTTTACTATCGTGTCCTTTGTCTTATAGATTCTTTGGGTGGATTTACATGTTCAAAAATTAAAGGTCTGTTATCTTCTACGTTCCTCTAGAGGTTTTGTATTTTAGGTGTTGCTTATTGTTTTATATTTTAGGTCAGCTTTCATAGTTCTGCAGGTTTATTGTATGTACTTTGTAGGCTACACATTTCTAAGTTTTGGGAATTCATTAGTAATGAGTATTTTCTCTAAGTGTTTAGTTTATGTGTCTTTTTTGGCTACACTTCACAACAGTCCCATGGGTTCTACAGGTTCTATCTGAGGGTTTCTGCTTTCAGTTCTGCTTCCCCTCCATTCATTTCCCTCCTCCTCAGAATCGTATCTCGTCCAGTTGTCTTGCTGAGTCTGTTCGAGCCCTCCTACCCACTCTACCAGGATTTTACTACCCTCTGTTTGTTGTCTCCAAAAACATTGGAGATTCGAGACCAATCATAGATCTGTCCCGGCTGTATAAATATCTGGAGACACGTTGCTTCACCATGGAATCGTACCTCACTTCAGTGAGTTTTTTTCTTGAGACTTTGGATGACCAAGTTAAATGTTATGGATGCCTATTCTTACATTCCAATTGCCCAAGTGTCACATTGTTTTTCTTCAGTTCATCCACAAAGGTTCCGTCTTCCAGTTCTGGGTGCTGCCATTCAGTCTTCCTTCAGCCCTGTATGTGTTTTGTCAAATGGTAAGCTCTTTTGCACATCATCTTCACTCGCTGGATCTTTGGACTTACCATTACATGGATGACTGGCTACTGTTCGCCTCTCCCTGTGCCCATTTAGTCACTCACACCTGCTTACTTTTTCGAGAAGCTGCTCAGATAGGGTTTCTCATCACGTAGAATCTTATTCAATTGGGGGTTTTCTTCAATAATAGGTTAGAATGAATTATTTCATCAGTTGGATGCCTTCACTGTTAATAATATTTTACAATCATTCTTATAAAGATTAGAATATATTATTTCATCAGTTGGGTGCCCTCACTGTTGATAATATTTTACAATAATACTTATAAAGATTAGAATGGATTGTTTTATCAGTT
>NW_013687372.1:0-1198 GCF_000517525.1 Limulus polyphemus | reverse complement strand
CTACAGCACGTTTTTGAACAGTGTTGTGGTGCTTAAAAAAGAGATGGCAACCGTCTTTTAAAAGTTTTTCCTGATCGTCTTTGTTTTCGACGGTTACTTTGACCAGTGGTGTTTTCATTTTAGTTTTGAACGAAATGATTCGTTCAGCCTTTGTTTTGTGGTAGCCGATCGTGCTCAGCTCTTCGACGATCTCGTCGTCTTGAATGTCGAGGTCGACACCTCGAATAATAATGACTGGTTGTGTATTGGTATTTTTAGGAGTGTGGATGGTTGTTTTACCATCAAAAGCTGTGTTTGGCCAGTGGGCTAATATGTGTGCGTAGTCTTTCGGTGTCATGCATTTTATAAGGACACCACCCTTGGGTAGTCTACGAATGTCTTTCAAGTTTAGGTTTTCAAAGTGTTTTCTTATTTCCTTCACTATGTTCGGTATCCTGTATTCTGTTGGAACTCCCTCAATGATGAGAGCAGGAATGTGGTATGTTTTGTTTGTTAGAGCTTTGTTTGAATCAGTGTTTTGTGGTTGGTTGGCTGTGTTTGTTGTTGTTTTAATACTTACAGTGTCTGATGTCTTCTTTTTCTTTTCTTCTTCACCGTGGTGAATCCGTCGTCATTATTATTTACCTGTGATTTGAGTGATGAGTCACTCGACACGCCATCGTCACTTATGTCTCTGGTGGAAGCGTAGTCCGAAACGGCTTCGTCTAGTACGTTTTCGAGCATATTATTAAGCTCGTCGGTTGAGAGGGGTTGGCCTGCCGACCTGGTGGTGACGCCTGACCGCGTCTTGCTTGGTGAGCGCGGCATAGTCTTTATAGGTCCTGATAAGGACCGAGGAGAGCCCTGCTTATAAAAACTATTTGGAAACTTAACTTCGGAGAGAATTGACAAGAACGTTTATCCTCTTCGAACTCAGAAATTGGAAAACCTGCAAAAACACCAGCGCGACAAATACTACAGTGCTTTAACTGTCAAAAATTTGGGCACAGTAAACCCTACTGCACGGCACCACCCAAATGCGTTCGTTGTTCTGGGCCACACGAGGTTGCTAATTGCCCAAACGAACGTAACCAAGTTACCTGCGCTAACTGTCAGGGCCCCCACGCGGCATACCATAGAGCCTGCCCCAAATTCGTACAAGTACGGGGCAGAGTACTCTTTAAGACAAAAAACACGCAGCCAGCTCCGAATATCGAAG
>NW_013687371.1:0-1198 GCF_000517525.1 Limulus polyphemus | reverse complement strand
GAAGGGTTTTTATGGATTGTACTACATGTATTGAACGGTTTCTATGGACGGTACTACATGTATTGAACAGTTTCTATGGACGGTACTACATGTATTGAACGGTTTCTATGGACGGTACTACATGTATTGAACGGTTTCTATGGACGGTACTACATGTATTGAACGGTTTCTATGGACGGTACTACATGTATTGAACGGTTTCTATGGACGGTACAGCTCAGATCAGTATTCGCGAATTTTAATTGTCACACTATTGTTTATCATTACCATAAGAAACGGAGTATTCACAGTTTTACCACTTTATCGGTGAATTCTAAATCTTAAAGAAACGTTTTATTTCCCAGTGGATCCACAGAACATGAATCTGAAAGATTCCAGTAGCCGGAAGAAGCCGATCGAGAAGTCACGTGTCTAAAACATATCATATCTGATGCTCACGAATGGGCTGGATAATTTGTCTACTGTACTTTATGTAAGCTGGTTCATTAGTAGGATGTGACTTGGAAACATAGAATTAATCTAAAGACATTAATCTAATAGAGAACAAGTACGTGGACTTCCAGAAAATCGTTATAAGTGAAGAGAAACTGGCAGCTTAGATCGTTACAACTGAAGAGAAACCGGCACCTTAGATCGTTACAAATGAAGAGAAACCGGCAGCTTAGATCTTTACAAATGAAGAGAAACCGGCAGCTTAGATCTTTACAAATGAAGAGAAACCGGCAACTTACATCTTTACAAATGAAGAGAAACCGGCAGCTTAGTTCATTACAAATGAAAAGAAATTGGCAGCTTAGATCGTTACAAGTGAAGAGAAACCGGCCGATTAGATCGTTACAAATGAAGAGAAACCGGCAACTTAGATCGTTACAAGTGAAGATGAACCGGTCGATTAGAATCCTTCTGTTTATTTCTTTGAAATTTCTTAATATTCTATGCATCCATTTTCTAAAACTTCTACATAGAATCTGACTTTCTGTGAGAACCCTTCAAGCATCGTGATGTGTTCAACAGGTAATTAACACAACACTATTATGGATGTTGTTAATTGTTTAACGGTATCAACATAAAACTAGATAAGCACTAATAGCTAAGACGATAAGCTAAGACGATATCTAGCTGTATTCTACTAATAGCTAAGACGATATCTAGCTGTATTCTACTAATTATCGTCTTAGCTATTAGTAGAAGACAGCTA
>NW_013687370.1:0-1198 GCF_000517525.1 Limulus polyphemus | reverse complement strand
ATCTTGAAAATATATTTGTTGAACTTCCACCATCTCTACAAATGGCAGATGCTGTGGGCTAGTGATCTTGAAAATATATTTGTTGAACTTCCACCATCTCTACAAATGGCAGATGCTGTGGGCTAGTGATCTTGAAAATACCTTTGTTGAACTTCCACCATCTCTACAAATGGCAGATGCTGTGGGCTAGTGATCTTGAAAATACCATTTGTTGAACTTCCACCATCTCTACAAATGGCAGATGCTGTGGGCTAGTGATCTTGAAAATACCTTTGTTGAACTTCCTGGTCTCCCAAACCTATAATTTGAAACCAGAACAAAGACTCAAGTTTCTCTATCATATTTTTGGCTGTTTGTAGATCTGCCATCTTTAAAAATGGTGGACATGCTAGTCTGACACACTTAACAATGCTTTGTGTAAATTATATTTTAGGTTTCCAAGATATGACACACTACTCTGGAAGGTATCCACCATTTTACAAAATGGCTGCAACAGGCCAAACCTCTTATCTAAATTTACATGTTTGGGCATAGTTTACGTGATTACCAAGTTTTATGCTATTGCCACAAATTGCACAGTTCATCTTCTACTCACCAGACTGTGCTAGTTGTTAATAACAGGGATGCTTTACCATACCAATTGGAGAAGATCCAATGTGAGGAAGATGTGGTTTGATAACTTCACCATGCTGTTATCATTTATTCACAATCACAGCCGAACCTAAAAATATAATATATACATGAATAAAATAAATATTAAGACAGAAATTTTAGAAAGCAAAAGATATTTTTATAGAAAAAAGTTAAAAAAATAATTTAATGAAAAGTGAAAGCTATAATACAGAGTGCTTTCGTAACTTTAATTCTCTTTGAACTTTTTTTAAAATATAGGTAAAGGTTTTTGATATGTATGAACCTGCTAATTTTGTTAGTATCTGTACTTTATGTAGTAATTCTTCTGACATACTGGTTGTTCCACAGTTTGTTTTACTACTTGTTTCTTGTCAAAATAGATAATATTAAAATAATAACTTTTTTGTGAAACATTCTGTAAGATAGATTAATACTTATGAAGAGGTACCAACATTCTATCAATGTTGAATATGAAGTATTTAAACAACTATGGAAACATTTTTATAATTAACATTTACTATTACATCTACATTCCCCTCTTAAAATGAAGAGAAGAATTTCCTGT
>NW_013687369.1:0-1198 GCF_000517525.1 Limulus polyphemus | reverse complement strand
TTTGTAACACCAATATATCGATAGTAATGAATCACCTTTATAACACCAATATATCGATAATAATGATCACCTTTGTAACACCAATATATCGATAGTAATGATTACCTTTGTAACACCAATATATCGATAGTAATGACCACCTTTGTAACACCACTATATCGATAGTAATGATCACCTTTATAACACCAATATATCGATAGTAATGACCACCTTTGTAACACCACAATATCGATAGTAATGACCACCTTTGTAACACCACTATATCGATAGTAATGATCACCTTTATAACACCAATATATCGATAGTAATGATCACCTTTGTAACACCACTATATCGATAGTAATGATCACCTTTGTAACACCAATATATCGATAGTAATGATCACCTTTATAACACCACTATATCGATAGTAATGATTACCTTTGTAACACCACTATATCGATAGTAATGATCACCTTTGTAACATCACTATATCGATAGTAATGATCACCTTTGTAACACCAATATATGGTGATCATTACTATCGTCATTACTATCGATATATTGGTGTTACAAATTACCTTTGTAACACCAATATATCGATAGTAATGATCACCTTTGTAACACCAATATATCGATAGTAATGATTACCTTTGTAACACCAATATATCGATAGTAATGACCACCTTTGTAACGCCACTATATCGATAGTACCAAGTTGTTTGGCAAGTGGTTTTAGAAAACACCCAAATCTGAGACTTGGACGGTTTGTCATGACGTCTAGATACTACTGAATGTGCACGAGGATTTGAATCATCGCTATGTTTGATGTAAATATCAATAAATGTCGAAATTTAAATAAATGTGATGAATTTGAGTGCAACTTCAAATTATATACAACACGTAATGATTTAGCTTAGTCTGGGATATTTCGTTGTGCACAAAGAGGTACATTATATGAGCATTATTTTATTGCACTTTTAAGAGATATATCATGTCGTGGTTTACTTTGGGATATTATTATTTTGCAATTACTATGAAAACTATCTCATTATTGACCAATGATTTAACATTCAGAGTATTGTACTTTTGACCAGTCGTGACCAAAGTGTTGTTGAGTACATCCTATTGCCAAGCTTTGAGACAATCGATATAATAAAAGATTTACGGTCAAATTCCACTGTTCGATCATTTACTAGCTCGACAACTAGCGGTAGAT
>NW_013687368.1:0-1198 GCF_000517525.1 Limulus polyphemus | reverse complement strand
ATTTTGTATTTTTCTCAACAATGCTAAAATGGAATTATTTTTCCTATTAATAATTACAGCAATAGTTTTTTTTGGAAATCTAAGGCTTATTATTATTAAATAAACAGAGTAGTGCAGTTTGTTTATTACTAATTCTTTAACTGTTTGTGTTGTTATAAGAATAACAGGAAGAAAATGTTTTGTAGGAGTAAATCTGAAAACTCTAACTTCAAATTCCTTTGAAGCAAATAAGGAGACCGATTTCAATGTAAAAGATAGTGAAAACTATCTTTAATTGACAAGATGAAGAATTGAATCTGTATTGGTTCATTAACTCTCTCAAAATCTGTTAAGAAGCTTAGTAAGAACTAGTTTACTTACTTATTAAACTTAGTGGAGTATTTTATTAGCTAAAAAAAGTACTTAAACTTTACTTACCAGATTGAGAAAGAAGGAGCTGAGAGAGCATAGCATCACATAAAAAATTATATAATGCCACCTCTCTCAGGGCACTTGGACTACCTATGTTACCAGAAGTCATTTCAAAATAAAAGTAAGGGATTATTTATCACAACTTATCACCTGAACTTCCAACGGCAAAATAATTTTCAATGTTATAGAAATCTTTCCCATGAAAAGCCATACATGACACCACAGATGAATGACCCAGTACAATAGGTAACTAGGATGAAAGGAACTTAACTACTTCCTTGACGAACATTATGTTTTAAACTACATACACTTGAATGTAATTAATTTAATATATCAGCATACTACACTATGCTAGGAAATGTTAAGCTCATCCCACTGGCTTCAAATTATGTAATGATTTAGTTATTTAATTTAAACATGACATACCTTTATTGAACACTGAGTTATGTGGAATAAAACCTAATTATTAATATCTGGTTGGGCTTTGATAATCTTTTAAGTTCAAGGAAACATTTTCAAAGACTGGGGTACTGTGTAAAAAGTGAAATAATGTTTTGAAAACTTTAATATGCATAACCATTCTTCATAAATGCTTATATTTTTGGAACAGCTTGCTGCTGTTATATAAAAAAACTAAATGTAATATTTGGAAGTCACTCAACTTTAGGGAGGGATTAAGTTATTATTAAAAATATTAAACTTTAGCCATTTGATATTTAAAATATTTTCCTAGAAATATAAATCCACCTCAGTAAAATTCCTCAGTTAACAGTTCTGTTAACTGCTT
>NW_013687367.1:0-1198 GCF_000517525.1 Limulus polyphemus | reverse complement strand
TTCTGTATGTTCTATAACAAGAGGAGTTTACAGTGAAGACTAAAGAATCGTGTTTTCAACTTCAGTCTGAACTTATCTTTCTCTGTTTAACTAGTTGTCTTTCTTATTAACCTTCGTATGTATAGTGTAAAAGGGGTAAATACAGAGACCATAGTTTTGATGACAAATGCTTGTCCAAACATTGTACATTTCTTAATTGTAATAAAGTGTCTTTCATTACCCATTCGAGCTGTCTCCAAACTTTACTTTAGAGTAACCACAATGTCAGAATAAAAGCGTTGATGGAAACGCATGTCGATAGTAAGTACTAATTCCACAAAACTCTTCGTATCGCGACTTCAATCACGTCCGTATGTTACGAGAAGCGACACCAGGAGGCAGAGAAGTGTGATTCTTTCTGAACAAAGCACGTACTGGACTCGCCGCAGGGCTTATCCTGCATTCTTAGCCGGCTATGTCAGCATAAACTTGTTCTAGTGTTCACTGTAAACTTGTCTTGTTAAATAATATACAGTACGTGCAGAACAACTGGAGAAACTTGTCCTAGTCTTCACTGTAAACTCCTCTTGTTATAGAACATACAGAAGAACTGGAGAAACTTGTCCTAGTCTTCACTGTAAACTCCTCTTGTTATAGAACATACAGAAGAACTGGAGAAACTTGTCCTAGTCTTCACTGTAAACTCCTCTTGTTATAGAATATACAGAACAACTGGAGAAACTTGTCCTTGTCTTCACTGTAAACTCCTCTTGTTATAAAATATACAGAACAACTGGAGAAACTTGTCCTCGTCTCTTCACGTTCAGTCTGGACTATAAAGAATCGTGTTTTCAACTTCAGTCTGGACTAGTAAGAATCGTCTCTTCACGTTCAGTCTGGACTAGTAAGAATCGTCTCTCCACGTTCAGTCTGGACTAGTAAGAATCGTCTCTTCACGTTCAGTCTGGACTAGAAAGAATCGTGTTTTCAACTTCAGTCTGGACTAGTAAGAATCGTCTCTTCACGTTCAGTCTGGACTAGATTCTTACTAGTCCAGACTGAAGTTGAAAACACGATTCTTTTTAGTCCAGACTGAACGTGAAGAGACGATTCTTACTAGTCCAGACTGAACGTGAGGAGACGATTTTTACTAGTCCATACTGAACGTGAGGAGACGATTCTTACTAGTCCAGCCTGAAGTTGAAAAGACGATTCTTAC
>NW_013687366.1:0-1198 GCF_000517525.1 Limulus polyphemus | reverse complement strand
CCGTTATCGTCTTACTAACACTTTCCAGATAACTACTTGGATAACAGTTTAGTTCAACTGGTACACTCTATTAATAGCCGTTATCGTCTTACTAACACTGTACAGATAACTGTTTGGATAACAGTTTAGTTCAACTGGTACACTCTCCTAATAGCCGTTATCTTCTTACTAACACTATACAGGTAACTGCTTGGATAATAGCCGTTATCGTCTTTACTGAGTCTGTAGAGATACATGCTTGTGTAATAATTTAGTTTAACTACTAAACTCTCCTAACTTTGTAGTTACTTTACTAAAATTGCAGAAATAACTGTGGTAATTCAATTTTCGACAGTATATTTTATCACTAATAACATTTGTCGATAACTGGTGGCGTTTTTTCACGCGCCTTCTGATTTTGATGTCCATAACAAAAGTAGATACACAAAATCATGAACTTCAATATATGACTAAGTTTGTGACGCCAAGGAAGATCCAGTTACACATCAAAACACAAGTGTCTAACAACTCACTGAGTTAACTTAAACATTTTTCTTTCCAGGGATATGACCTGCAGGTGTTAAACAGTTTCTAATATCAACAACTAAGATGTCTGTGGAAGCAGCAACACCAAAAAACGAGTTTCAAGAGGCAAATGTCTGACTTGAGAGCTTTGACACAATAGACTATTGAAACCTTTGCACATGTAAAGGCCTTTATTTACCTGAAAAAAAAACTCAAACCTGAACCTACCAACAACAACATTTTTACATCGACACTTAACTTGTATAAAATGATTAAAACTTAATACAAAAGATAACTCAAACCTGAACCTACCAACAACAACATTTTTACATCGACACTTAACTTGTATAAAATGATCAAAACTTAATACAAAAGATAAAAACTTTCCTTGAAAACATTTTCAAAGCAACATTATCCATAGACTGATTCGTGATAACAACTGACGTTTACATCTACTGACTTTGAATTACTGAACAGTTTACTCAGAGTAGACCGACTACTGACTTCACAATTCTTTCAATTACTGAACAGTTTACTCAGAGTAGACCGACTATGACTTCACAATTCTTTCAATTACTGAACAGTTTACTCAGTAGACCGAATACATACTTCACAATTCTTTGAATTACTGAACAGTTTACTCAGTAGACCGAATACATACTTCACTATACTTTCAATTACTGAACAGTTTACC
>NW_013687365.1:0-1198 GCF_000517525.1 Limulus polyphemus | reverse complement strand
CCAAACATATTACACGATGCCTCTTATTGATTAATCTCGTGTGTAATGACTGATATTACTTACAAGTTTTAGCACCTTAGTTGTACAACTTTATCAGCTTTCAACTAATACCTTAACTACATAAAATCCTCTTACAATTTGATTAAATTTTAGCATAGTTATACAAAATTTCAATTAGCTTTCACCTAATCTTGCACAACACAGTATCTAATCAAATTTCAGTTCCACTTTAAACAAACAGAATCTCAGTAGATTTCAACAACTCTAAATTACCTCACAACACAATGTCTTACTTCTTTTAACTAACTATCTAATTAGTCAACAAAACAATAGTTTGCTTTAGCTATTCAACATTAATTACATAACATGACCATGACTCTCATTTTGTTACCATGAATTTGTTTGACTGAAATAACTTTTTGAAACAAGAATTTTTATAGATACATCTAAATGACAAAACATTTGTTTTATTTTGTGGTTTAGAAAATTTCTATTGTGGTTTTTAGATTTAATTTGATGCTCGGCTAATACTGTAATTGGTTTTTAGATTTAATTTGATGCTCGGGTAATACTGTAATTGGTTTTTAGATTTAATTTGATGCTCGGCTAATACTGTAATTGGTTTTTAGACTTAATTTGATGCTCGGCTAATACTGTAGTTGTTTTTTAGAATTTGATGCTCGGGTAATACTGTAATTGGTTTTTAGATTTAATTTGATGCTCGGGTAATACTGTAATTAAGTCTAAAAACCAATTACAGTATTAGCCGAGCATCAAATTAAATCTAAAAAACGACTACAGTATTACCCGAGCATCAAATTAAATCTAAAAAACGACTACAGTATTACCTGAGCATCAAATTAAATTTAAAAACCAATTACAGTATAACCTGAGCATCAAATTAAATCTAAAAATCGACTACAGTATTACCTGAGCATCAAATTAAATCTAAAAAATGATAACAGTATTACCTGAGCATCAAATTAAATCTAAAAAAACTATAACAGTATTACCTGAGCATCAAATTAAATCTAAAAAACGACTACAGCATTATAGCATCAAATTATATCTAAAAACAACTACAGTATAACCTGAGCATCAAATTCACTTAAAAAACAACTACAGTATTACCTGAGCATCAACTGAAATATACCAACTACAGTATTATCTGAGCATCAAATTAAATATACCAACTACA
>NW_013687364.1:0-1198 GCF_000517525.1 Limulus polyphemus | reverse complement strand
TTACAGTCTAAGTATACATAGTCTCATCCAATTACACCATAATATTAACAAGTCTAAGTACACATAATCTTTTCCAATTATACCAAAATATTAACAAATCTAAGTACACATAGTGTCATCCAATTATACCAAAATATTTACAAGTCTAAGTACACATAGTCTCATCCAATTACACCACAATATTAACAAGTCTAAGTACACATAATCTCGTCCAATTACACCAAAATATTCACAAGTCTAAGTACACATAGTCTCACCCAATTACACCAAAATATTCACAAGTCTAAGTACACATAGTCTCATCCAATTACGAGGTTTATTGAGTAGATTACATTCTTATTGAAATTTGTCGTTGTATCGGTTTTATGCTATAAATCTATACAGTATCTGAAACTAAGACTTTAACTTACGTTCTCCGAAAACATTTTCTAGATCTCTCACTTAAACAGTACAATAATTCAATTTTATAACTTTATTAAACATTATCTATAATTTATCCTATTTTCGTGAAAAGATCTTCGCAAAACACGACGTTTATCGCCAAAATTACAACTGGTGTTAGATATTTACATTACAGAAATGCATAATATATTATGAAACTTGCTATCCGTAGTTACTTACAAAATAATAATATTATATCTTTGTTCTTATTTCCCATAAATATTATTTGTTTCAAACTACTTGACAGTGATAGTTCTGACACCTTAGTTTCGTGCCATTCTTGTTCAACTTATACCACAATGTTTCATAAACTCTTGTCAGTTCAAGTGATAGTTCTGACACCTTAGTTTCGTGTCATTCTTCTTCAGCTTATACCATAATGTTTCCTAAACTCCTGCAGTTCAAGAGATAGTTCTGACACCTTAGTTTCGTTCCATTCTTCTTCAGCTTATACCACAATGTTTCCTAAACTCTTGTCAGTTCAAGTGATAGTTCTGACACCTTAGTTTCGTGTCATTCTTCTTCAGCTTATACCACAATGTTTCCTAAACTCCTGCCAGTTCAAGATATAGTTCTGACACCTTAGTTTCGTGTCATTCGTGTTCAACTTATACCACAATCTTTCCTAAACTCCTGCAGTTCAAGATATAGTTCTGACACTTTAGTTTCGTGCCATTCTTGTTCAACTTATATCACAATGTTTCATAAACTCCTGCCAGTTCAAGAGATAGTTCTGACACCTTAGTTTCGTGCCATT
>NW_013687363.1:0-1198 GCF_000517525.1 Limulus polyphemus | reverse complement strand
GGTAAGTTTATCATTCTACTTTACACCAGTCACGATGGTAAGTTTACCATTCTACTTTACACCAGTCACGATTGGTAAGTTTAGCATTCTACTTTACACCAGTCACGATCGGTAAGTTTACCGTTCTACTTTACACCAGTCACGATTGGTAAATAGGAAAAGAAAAACATAGCTCGTTTAACATATTAAAACATTTGTTGTCCGTGTTTATCCATATGACTGCTCGTCTGTTTGTCTATCTATCTTTGTATCTGTTTGGTTTTAACATACCCACGGAAGCTTTCCCTGAAGAGAAGTGTTAGTAATGAGCATGTTTCTATGTTAGGAACAGATTTATTTATAATTTTCAAACTCCCTAAACGGGTAAGTTAAAACGTATTAGTAGATAAATTTATTTCTACATGATACTGGCTGAAATAATTCTTCTATGTTTAACGTTGTATTGAACAGAGATGCAGACAACTTGGTATTTTTCAAATTGACTTTCGTTTCTCCTAGCAACCTCGTGATCAATAACGTCAAAAATTAGCAACTTGTTGCTATGATACTGTAACAGACTAGATGGAATTGTTATCTTTTCAGTTATTGATTTCTTACAAGGACGCCAGGACTTCCAAATAACTTATTAATCTATTTCAAATACAGCGCTGTGGATAAGCATATTATTCGATATTCATTGTATGGGTTTCGCAGTAAAATTTAATATCGAGACAAAATATTTTTGTGTTTTTTTTAAGCTAGAGGTCATCTCGTGTGAAAATTTTTCCCCATTTAGTGCGAAAATTTGGTATTTGTTGCATGTTTTGTTTGATAATAAACTTACACGAGTTATCAAAGTACGTAAATATTGGAAGTGTTAGCTAGATGTGTATCTGCACCCGAAATAAGATCTTGACGATAGCTGGTTTCTATGTTGTTGTTGTTTTCTTATCATCAATATTTTAAAATCAGAATAACTTTTGTCATCCGTCAAGTAGCCCCTAGAAGATTGTTTGGGATTTATAATCATCTCATCCAAGTTAGACTAAAGGGAATATCATACTTTTCAAGTGAGACTGAAGGAAATATCATACTTTCCAAGTGATAGACTAAAGGGAATATCATACTTTCAAGTGAGACTAAAGGAAATATCATACTTTCCAAGTGATAGACTAAAGGGAATATCATACTTTCCAAGTGATAGACTAAAGGAAATATC
>NW_013687362.1:0-1198 GCF_000517525.1 Limulus polyphemus | reverse complement strand
CTGATCAAAATGGATGGACAGGAGTAAACTATAATGTGCTATTGTATAATCTGCTTGAAACAGTTCAAAAAATAAAGCAGAATTTTCCTACTTTCTGAATAAAATATTCAAGTCAAATGGTCAAGAGAAGGTACTGTTACAACAGTGGTTGGTTAATCTGCATGCCATCACCAATGCCAAGTATTTGTCAGTAAAGTGAGTATATTGGACTGAAATCAGGAACTAATTAGTTAAATAAATTGTGAGTTTATAAGTTGGTAGGGCTAGTGAAATGAAATTGTAAATAAGTTTCAAAGAGATGTTTTTTTTATTGTCTTATGTAATTCAGATGTAACTTTATCAATTAACATTTTGTAAACATAGAAAAATTCATAGTTGTTTTTATTATGAGAAATTAGAACTTGATGAATTATTTTTGTTGGTCATAGTATGCAGGCAGCATTTTCTGTTTTTAATGTAAATGAATATACATGTTTATGATTGATCTTTCATTTTTGATTATATTTGTAGAAATTACCGCAGAGAGTTGCATGATATTAGGTTTGACTTTACACCTTCACAAGGTAAGTACAAAATAGTTATCATTATTTGCTTAAATATATTCTTCAGTTGCTAAATATTTTCCAAAAGTTGCTCTACAAACAATGGTTTATTTTAGACAAATGCAATTTGAAAATATAGTGTTATTGTTAACACAATTTTTAGTGTTAGCAAAGCAGATTAGTTTTGTCTGATATGGAAAATACTACAGATGGCACTAAGTCAGAATGCTTGCAGATCATTGTTACAATAAAATATGAATTATAGTCAGTTTAGAAACCATATTTGTAGCAAATAGCATAAGAATACAGTTGAAATATTTTCTTGAAAAACTGAGTACAAATAAACTTTTTTGAGATTATTTAGTATTTTTTTCACATTGAATGCTTTATTTTCATCTTATCAAGTGTGATTTCTGGATCAAATTTTTAGTTTTTCAATTACAGCATTTAAAATGGGAATTATTCAAGAGTTCATGTTAGTGTAATTATACTGCATAGTAGCAAAATTCCAGAATTCTTAAATAGTTTAGCTAATATTGCTTTGAAATGATTGATCTAGATACAGCTGATGGCATAGCAGAGGAGCTGGTAGGTGCAGGGCTAGTGGATAGAAAAGATATTATGGTTGGTAAGTCCTGAGGGTTGTGTTTGTACTT
>NW_013687361.1:2597-3795 GCF_000517525.1 Limulus polyphemus | reverse complement strand
CTGTGCTCTGATCACAACGGGTATCAAAACCCTGTTTCTAGCGTTCTAAGTCCACAGACATACCGATGTGCCACTGGGGGCCTAACTGGAGTGGTCTAAATGATGGACTTCACGAAAGTATGAAAAAGAAGCCCACCTCCAGTAGTAAGCTTGAGGGTTTGTAACGCTAAAATTCGGGGTTCAATCGTTGAAGTGGGAACAGCGCAGCTAGTCAGTTGTTATCTTTGTTCTTAACAACAAAGAAACTGACCAGTGACCAATAACTATGTTGATCCCAAGACACACTAGATCTTCCCAGAATGCCAAGCAAGCTCCATCAGATTTTCTTAGAACTATCACAGTTATTGGTCACTGGTCAGTTTCTTTGTTGTTAAGAACAAAGAAAACAAGTGACTAGCTGCGCTGTTCCCACTTCAACGATTAAACCCCGAATTTTAGCGTTACAAACCCTCAAGCTTACTACTGGAGGTGGGCTTCTTTTTGATACTTTCGTGAAGTCCATCATTTAGACCACTCCAGTTAGGCCCCCAGTGGCACATCGGTATGTCTGTGGACTTAGAACGCTAGAAACCGGGTTTTGATACCCGTTGTGATCAGAGCACAGATAGCCCATTGTGTAGCTTTGTGCTTAACTTCAAACAAAGAAACAATACAAAACTTCTACTAGCCAACAGAGTAGTCCACCGCAAAGAAAGATAAAGTGTTTTTTCTGTGTCAATGTTCAAGCTTTAATTGTGACTTTTGAATTCGTCTGCTATTTTGTAATGAAAGTGTTTCAGGATCTTTGTAAATCATTTGTGCTCATTCTTTATTATCATTATTATTTCAAGTCGAACTGGGCTGATTTTATACTTTACATGTTCGTATCTTTCGTTCTATGGTATTACTAACTGCTTGGTTCAAGTACATCTGAAAACATAATAAAATCTGTACAACGTAGCTTATTCTAAATGCGTTTAGAAAGAAAACAAACGATCTGTGAATAAACAGGGTCTTTCCTTTGAGATTGTATGTGCATACAATGAAGGCAGCTTTAGTTCAAATTAACTCGGGATTAGATATAATATCAGTTTATGACTTGAGTTGAATGAATTCAGTTGGCGCTAGCTGTCCCTAATTTGGGCTACTCTTTTGCCAACAAATAGTGGGATTGACCGTCATTTGGTATCACATTTTGCACACGTTTTAAATGCAGGAA
>NW_013687361.1:0-1856 GCF_000517525.1 Limulus polyphemus | reverse complement strand
AGCGTACAGGAATTATCGTAGAACATGTAAAAATTTCAAGACAGTAAAACCATCGCAGGCCTGTGTTATCACTGGAGGCTGCCATATTGTGCAGTTTGTTTATAACATATAGAAATGGTTTTATATTAATAATTCAGATTCAAAAGGTGGCATGAAACTTTATTTTTATTTGCTTAAGAGATTAGAAGTCTAGAAGACTTTGAAAAAAGTCAAATAAAATTTAGCAATTATAATTAACAATAAAACAAGTTAATATTTCTCTTGAAATATTTTCTGATACTGATACTCTTCCCTTATTATCTTATAAATTATGAAATATTTTTTTCTGTCAGGACTAAGAACTTTCTGGGAACTAGGTTCACAGATTCCTATACTTTTTACAGCTCTACTCTTACTCTTCTTGCAAAATCAAAATGATTAATTATTACTTACATTTTATTATTCGTGATTTAAAAATGTATTGTAATTTACACATGTATTAGTTCTTATATATGATAACACAAGTGCTGGAAACCCAATTTAAGTTTACTGTAGCATTAAACAACGTGTGTCTAAACAGTTCAAAGAGGGGTGAGGTAAATACACAGAATGCTACCCCATCCACATTGAGAAGAATTCAAGGGCGTGCGTTTAATTTTTAACAGGTAATGTAGATGACTGATTCAATCCTAAATATAATTATAAGAAACACTGGAATGATTATTTTTACTCATTATTTAATTTCTGGCTCCCCAGTGGCACAGCGGTATGTCTGCGGACTTACAACGCTAGAAACTGGGTTTTGATACCCGTGGTTGGCAGAGCACAGATAGTCCATTGTTGTGCTTTGTGCTTAACTTCAAACAAACAATTTAATTTCTGCAGTTCATATTGGTATATAGAAGACATTTTTATACCTGTTAACAGCGAGAGGTGCCAAATCGGGAGAACCAGAAAATGTAGTAAAAAGGTTAACTTTTATGCATTCTGGGGAATATCAGACATTTATTTACATTTATAAGATTTAAATGATGTTTTCTTTTCTTTCATTTACAGATTGGCTCGTTGAGTTCGGTGACGGATTAAAGTAAGAGCACGGTTGTTTTTTGATAAACACGGTGATGACGTCGGTCTCGGAGAGGAAGGCTACCGTAGTATTGTCGATGACGTGACCAGAGAAATGCAAAAAGAATACACTGTAAATGTGGCTAAATTAACATTTTGAGTATAATTTGATAGGTTAAGTTCTTATCGGAAAATATCTGAATAATATTAACGTAAAACTGATTTGGATTTAGAGTAGAATAGGAATAAGCGAAACTACAAACAGGACACTGTCCTTTTCAGGGCTGGAATCTATACATCCTACTTAGATGTTGATTTGGATGTGGGGAACCGGATCGCCCGGAGAAAACCCACTTTCAGTGGGCAAGCGCCGAATAATCTACCTGTCCAGTGCCAGAGAGGCTGTAAAGGGAAAACATATTAGTAAAACGTTAATGATAGAAGATATGGTTATTCCTTGTAAATAGATGGTAAATCAAAAGTTTATAGTTTTGTATGATGGTTTTGTATAATTAAATTAGCGGGAGAAAGATGTTTTTGCCATGTGGCGGAGGCAGTGTAGAGATTAGGAGAAATTCTTGGGCTAGAGGATTTCGTTTGGTTGTTTTATAATAATATTTTTCGGCCTATTTAATTTATTTTTCTTTGAAGGGTGGGATATCGTAGATCTGATTAAATATTTTTGGGGTGTATAGGTCGGAAGTCTATAAACTATTTTAATAGTATTGTCCTGAAATAATTGAATTTTATTTGATAAAGTACTTGACATATTACGACGTTGCCGTATTTGAAAAGTAGTCTACTATAGGTTT
>NW_013687360.1:0-1199 GCF_000517525.1 Limulus polyphemus | reverse complement strand
CCCACAGATTGCGAGTGGAACGCCCTAACCACCAAGCACTCCTCTTCATTTCGGATTCAAAATTAGAGGTGAATTATAATAAAATTTCAGATCAATCTTTTGTTTCCCAAAAGTTATTGTCCAAGATGCCTTTCATTCAATACCATAACCAATTAGTTTCCGGTCCGACAGACGTATTCTGGTGATGAACGAAAGGCCTCTTTGGCAATGACTTTTAGAAGACAAAAGATGGATCAGAAATGCTATTTTTACACGACTCTGATTTAGGATCCAAAATAGACAAATTAAGAGGAAAGTGGGAGGAAGGGGGGGGACTGCAGTTTAAGTAATTTCATCACACATTTTAAAGCTATCAATAAATTAACAACATCAGTAACAATTGCTGTTGTATGAAATGGCTTATAGAGGGTGGTTTTTGTTTTTTTTTCACTCCAGTCAGTAGTGTTACCCTGTAAAATGTCAACCGTGCGAAAAAAGCTTCAATGCGTCGTTTGGCTTGCAGAGACCATGTCAGTGCTATGGTGCAGAGTAAATACAGACACTAGTACAGGAAAGAAGTATGGGGGTATGTTAAGGATATCGTTTATCGCACACCTGTAGCGAACATCACGGAGCTAAAGACCATTGAAACAGTGGACATGTTGCAGCAAACGCCGACTGAAATCGAATATTGGTTAGACGTGCATAGAGCCACTAATGGTGCACACGCAGAAGTCTACTGACATGTCAGTATAAATTGTTCCAGTTGAGCTACAGGGTGTTGAAAACTGCACGTAGAAGTCTACTGACGTCAGTAAAAACTGTTCGAGTTGGGCTACAAAATTTTGAAAACTACATGGTTGTATTTCCTTAGTTACTTAATTATTAAATTTTAAGATAGGAAAGATAATTTTGAGCCACCCTGTATAAATAGTGTTCTGACCACTACTGTATTTGTTGTATCCCAGTCAGCCGGAAGAGATCTGGATTGAGCGAAATGCGATGTCAACAATGGACGAAAGATATATATACAGTGTGGTTGGAATATTATTATTATAATAATACAAGATATATACAGTGTGGTTGGAATATTATTATTATAATAATACAAGATATGTACAGTGTGGTTGGAATATTATTATTATAATAATACAAGATATAATACAGTGTGGTTGGAATATTATTATTATAATAATACAAGATATATACAGTGTGGTTGG
>NW_013687359.1:0-1199 GCF_000517525.1 Limulus polyphemus | reverse complement strand
TTCTTTATTATGTGTTTACAGTTGTCAGTGAGTTAGTTCCATAACACAATCGTGTTTATGAATGTATGAGAGTTCTTTATTATGTGTTTACAATTGTCAGTGAGTTAGTTCCATAACACAATCGTGTTTGATAATGTATGAGAGTTATTTATTATGTGTTTACAGTTGTCTGTGCGCCCTCTGTAGCCTATTTTATAAACAACATGTGATCTAAGTATGAACTTGACCAACAATTCTACTTCGATGTACAAGTTTTTGGTATTTAGAACAATCATAAAAAATAACAGACTACTGTGTTTGATTTCTTGTCATGTGAAAACGACCGGAACTATACCAAACTTTCTCTAGACCTAAACCAGACTTAAGTGTTCGGTAGCTAGCCTTACGACAGGCTTAAGTGTTTGTTGCTGTCACGTGCGTTATTACGTACTTGTTTAGTAATGACGTCACTACATCAGTGACGTTCTGTTTAAACTGCAGTGTTCCCGTGGCCAAACTTTTAAGTTTTAAGCTACACCCACTTATATAGCGCTAATCTATATTAATCAAATTATCATTCCTCAGTTAATTTAAAATGTATTTATTTGTAAATTACACACTTCATGTTTATAGGTGTCATTCTTCTCAAACATGAATAAACAAATGTTAAACCTAACGCTTATTTCATGAAGTTTACTTGTTTATATTCAAACAGTAATTAATAACACATTTTTTTTTTTATATTCGGATAAAAGACCCTATTTCAAAATGGAGTGACCCTAAGAGGCTCAGCGGGAAGTCTGAAAGAACAGCACAGATAGCCCATTGTATAGCGTTGCCCTTAATAACAAACAAAACCAAATCTGAGTACACCAAACACCGTGACTTTGGATGAGCTGTTATCAAGTGCACCTGGTTATCACACAACAATTCATGTTATCTCTGGATATGACATCCAATTCAAGTTTGTTCGTGATTAAATGTGTATCTGTTTCTGGGCATGCGCAACTAGTTTCTTTGAAATATTACAGTTGAGTGAACAGCTGATTAATAACTAATATTAGTTTATTGTTTAAAACATAGAAAATGAGCGTGGAAAAATAAATTACGTTTCTTGTAGATTGCTATTCTTTATTAGCGGCTGTTTATTTGCGCTAGCCATCCCTAGTTTTGAAGTGATAGACCCTCCACCGCCATATCTTAGGCTATTCTTTACCAAT
>NW_013687358.1:0-1199 GCF_000517525.1 Limulus polyphemus | reverse complement strand
ATAACAAAAATAAAGTACAAACGGAAGAACGTCAAAACATAAAATATAACAAAAATAAAGTTAAAACGGAAGAACGTCAAAACATAAAATATAACAAAAATAAAGTTAATACGGAAGAACGTCAAAACATAAAATAGAACAAAAATAAAGTTAAAACGGAAGAACGTCAAAACATAAAATATAACAAAAATAAAGTTAAAACGGAAGAACGTCAAAACATAAAATAGAACAAAAATAAAGTTAATATGGAAGAACGTCAAAACATAAAATAAAACAAAAAGAAAGTTAAAACGGAAGAACGTCAAAACATAAAATAAAACAAAAAGAAAGTTAAAACGGAAGAACGTCAAAACATAAGATATAACAAAAAGAAAGTTAAAACGGAAGAACGTCAGAATATAAAATATAACAAACAGAAAGTTAAAACGGAAGAACGTCAAAACATAAAATAGAACAAAAATAAAGTTAAAACGGAAGAACGTCAAAAGATAAAATGAAACAGAAATAAAGTTAAAACCGTTGAACGTCAAAACATAAGATATAACAAAAAAGAAAGCTCATTTCCAGAACTTCGAGATATTTCAAGAAGAGATGACTGGTACAGAAATAAATAATTTCAGCTAGAACAGAATAAACATGTCATTACATTTAAGCGAGTTACCAGGCATCGTGGAACTGACCTTGTGGTATAATATCGCTCACTCGACATTTGTAGTGAGTGGGATTCGTGATGTTTCTGGCATTTGTAAGAGAGACCTCGGGAGACATTATTTATTGAAGGAGAAAAGAAATGACAAATCGTAAGATGTTGAAACAACTCGGTTGATGCGTTTTTTATCTAGCTGATTTGTTTTATCTCACCGTAGGGATCGGGACCCGAATGTACGCGTTATAAGCTCACAACATTACCGTAGATGGTGGTGATGGGGAAGGAGGAGAGAGAGGAAGGGATGAAAGATGACGTGAACGATAAAATACATTGAGAGTAGCACGTAGATGAACTACGCGCACGAAACTTATACAGTTAGAATTCCATGTCGTACTATGCCAGTATCGTACAGAATTTGTTTTTGTTTTTGGAATTTCGCGCAAAGCTACACGAGGGCTATCTGCGCTAGCCGTCCCTAATTTAGCAGTGTAAGACTAGAGGGAAGGCAGCTAGTCATCACCACCCACCGCCAACTCTTGGGCTACTCTTT
>NW_013687357.1:0-1199 GCF_000517525.1 Limulus polyphemus | reverse complement strand
AGCAATATATTCAGCCATAATTAGATAACTTGAGTCTTCTATACTGGCCGAACCATAAGTCAGAACCAGGTCCATATACCGAGCTAACAATGCAAACTAATACTTGTAATCAAAATAACATTAAAGATAAAACTGGCAAGATCTTCCCAACTAAAAACTGACTCGCATAGACGTGTATGTGTGTGTGACACTTTTCATGGAACTGAAAAGTTAACTCTTTTCACACAGACATACTTTTTTGTGCATGTCATGAGTTTTTACTTAGTTACATTCAAAATTTAATTAAAGTACTTTATTATAATGACTATGAATAAACTTTGCATCAAAATGTGCCTAATAATCCAAATTTTAAGATTATATAAGTTCTTAATCTTATAATGCAATATTAACAAAATCCTCAATCCCCCTAGTGTGAGAATTGGACATTTGTTCTCTAGGTCTTCCCTCTTGTTTAATTTATTAATGGGTCTACTGGTAAATGGGTGTCACGGGCAATGACCAGATTTGGCATGGAGGAAAAGATGATAAAATTGCACAGACACTTTTGGTTATCAAATTTCAATTTGTATTTACCAAACACAAATCTTTATAAAATTAACCTACAACAACGAGTTACAAGCATACAACTCTTCCTTCGCTAGAAACAAACCAAACACGGAATGTTTTAAGAGTTAGTTTCAGTAACTTAGAGGGCTACGCGAGAAGAAAAGCTTTCATTATGTATAACATTTGATAATTTGGTTTATTTCTAATAAAACTTGAAATTTTAGACATTTAGGTTTTCTCCATTTACTTGGTGTAGTTAAACTACTTTTATAACAGAACTACAACAAAAATTAACAAATAATTTAAAATATTAGGAGTTATACGAATTTCAAATATTTCTTGGATCCTACTAAACCAATTATTATTAAAATAATCACCAAGAAACTAGAAATATAAGATGTTAAAAGTTGTAATTGTTTTTTCTCCCAACTAATGCTTAGAAAAAAAAAAAAAAGGCTCACTGAGAAATGTAGTTGGTCAAGAGTTCCTGTATCTCAAGACTGTTGGTCATTTTGGCTACACGAAGAGCATTCATGTTCTCATGGTTCACGGCTGCAAAATTACATCCATAATGTAGCAATATCCGGCCTGCTTGGTAGCAGTTGTAACGGCAAGCCTAAAATAAAATCAGTTTTTTTTTTTTTACACTGAAT
>NW_013687356.1:1582-2133 GCF_000517525.1 Limulus polyphemus | reverse complement strand
CTCTACACACCAAGTTCCTAATGCTCTATACACCAAGTTCCTAATGCTCTATACACCAAGTTCCTAATGCTCTACACACCAAGTTCCTAATGCTCTATACACCAAGTTCCTAATGCTCTATACACCAAGTTCCTAATGCTCTACACACCAAGTTCCTAATGCTCTATACACCAAGTTCCTAATGCTCTATACACCAAGTTCCTAATGCTCTATACACCAAGTCCCTGCTCTATACACCAAGTTCCTAATGCTCTATACACCAAGTCCCATTAGGGACTTGGTGTGTAGAGCATTAGCTCTACACACCAAGTCCCTAATGCTCTATACACCAAGTTCCTAATGCTCTATACACCAAGTTCCTAATGCTCTATACACCAAGTTCCTAATGCTCTGTACACCAAGTCCCTAATGCTCTACACACCAAGTTCCTAATGCTCTATACACCAAGTCCCTAATGCTCTACACACCAAGTTCCTAATGCTCTACACACCAAGTTCCTAATGCTCTATACACCAAGTTCCTAATGCTCTATACACCAAGTCCCTAATGCT
>NW_013687356.1:0-648 GCF_000517525.1 Limulus polyphemus | reverse complement strand
AATGCTCTATGCATCAAATCCCTCCTAATGTTCTACGCATCAAATCTCTAATGCTCTATACACCAAGTTCCTAATGCTCTATACACCAAGTTCCTAATGTTCTACGCATCAAATCTCTAATGCTCTATACACCAAGTTCCTAATGCTCTACACACCAAGTCCCTAATACTCTACACACCAAGTTCCTAATGCTCTAGGCATCAAATACCAAATGATCTACACACCAAGGGGACTTGGTGTGTAGATCATTAGGGACTTGGTGTATAGATCATTTGGTATTTGATGCCTAGAGCATTAGGAACTTGGTGTATAGAGCATTAGGGAATTAGGAACTTGGTGTATAGAGCATTAGAGCATTAGGGACTTGGTGTATAGAGCCTTGGTGTATAGAGCATTAGGAACTTGGTGTGTAAGCATTAGGAAGAGCATTAGGGACTTGGTGTATAGTATACAAGAGCATTAGGGACTTGGGGACTTGGTGTATAGAGCATTAGGGATTTGGTGTGTAAAGCATTAGAGATTTGATGTGTAGAGCATCAGGGACTTGGTGTGTAGAGCATTAGGAATTTGATGCACTAATGCTCTATGCATCAAATCCCTAATGCTCTACACACCAAGTCTCTGATGCTCTACACATCAAATCCCTAC
>NW_013687355.1:0-1199 GCF_000517525.1 Limulus polyphemus | reverse complement strand
TCTTCACACTAAGTACGTGAGTGATTATTAAAAACAATGAAATATTAGTCAAGAAGAATGATACTTATTAAATGTTATGTGACCCGGCATGGCCAGGTGGTTAGGGAGCTCGACTCGCAATCTTTGGGTCGCGGGTTCAAATCCCCATCATCCCACCAAACATGCTCGTCCTTTTAGGCGTGTGGGCGTTATAATGTTACGGTCAATCCAACTATTCGTTGGTAAAAATAGTAGCCCAAGAGTTGGTGGTAGGTCTTTAGTCTTACACTGCTAAATTAGTGTAGCTTTGCGCGAAATTCAAACAGAACTGTTATGTATCTAACAGCGCCTCAATTTTTTCTGCAATTGATTTTTTAGTTAACTGTGAAAAGAAGAAAAAAAAGCCCAGTGAGAGCACTTTTTTTATTACGCATACATTCAAAACGCACGCGCAATCAACCAACGCCAAAAACTCGAATTTAAGAAGGTTGAAACGAAACCATTTCCTTCACGTCTTTTTTTTTATAAATTGATTTGAGGTTTCTTGAATATAAAGCAATCACGTATTGGTTCAAAAATAAAAACATATTCACCACACGATTTGGGACCTTAAAACCATTCCGAAATTAGGCAGTGCTTTAATGTTCTATTTAATATTTTATAATAAAAGTTTAAAGATATCTATAATCTATTATTATTGTATTTAGAGATCAGTCCTAAAATAATATACGAAAAATTAATTGAATTTCTCATTACAGTATATAGGAAGTAATGTCTAGAGGAAGATTAATTATTTCAGAAATTTAAGACATCTGATGGACATTTCTTTATATAAAAATGTGTACACTCACCTAGCGCTCCTAAGATATGCTGATGGTTTTCACGTCTATGATTCGTGTTTGCATTACAGGTTACAAACCAGATCTACATCCTGGAATTAGCCACGTCTTCCAATCTGCAGCATTTCGGTTCGGTCACTCTTTGGTTCCCCCTGGTATATACCGCAGGTAAGAACAGACGTATGAGACTAGTTTGATGTTCAGTTTTTACACTTTGAAAGTAAAAACAATAATCTCTTCGTAAATTCACAGTTTGTTTAATATTACCCTTTTGCAATTTGAAACAATATTCACTTCATTTTAAATGGCTTTGACTGTACGAAATATTCTCACAAGTCACTCCAAATCACTCCCATCTTTCAGTAAAATATCATTTTGCAC
>NW_013687354.1:0-1199 GCF_000517525.1 Limulus polyphemus | reverse complement strand
GCTTTATCGAATACGATGGAGGTTTGTACATCGCTTCTGAGATAAACATATGCTTTATCGAATACAATGGAGGTTTGTACATCGCTTCTGAGATAAACATATGCTTTATCGAATAGGACGGAGGTTTGTACATCGCTTCTGAGATAAACATATGTTTTATTCATCATATATTACTTCTTAGTCATGCCTTTCTAGTTAATTACGAAAACTTTCTAGTATGTTTCTCTGTTTCCGAAAAGTAGTTCACTGATACGAAAGTTAAATTCATGATGTAAACAACAACTGAAACGCGCGTGCGAAAGGAATGACTTTTCCGGTTACACTGCTGTACGCTGCTACTTCAGGACTCAATGCTAGACTCAGAATAGAGGAAGTCCTTGTAATATTTCTCACACTAGTGCAGACGGTGTTTTTATTACATATACACATACCCTCATTATTTTTAGTATTTGTCGAAGCAAAACCTTTGTATAATTGACGCTACTATAGGTACGAAAATGGCAGATTCTTAAGGCATACTAAGCTTTTAATGATGCTGAATAAACCTGTATAATTATATCACTGCTAAGATACTGTACATATAATATGAGGCTTGTTAGTGTTCTACTGACGCTAAAACAAACTTTACAATTACAATTGATACCATAGGTGCTGAACAAACTAAGACATTCTTGTGGTATAATAGCTCTAACCAACACAGATTGAACATGTCCATTACAGGTTATCAAACGAGACCCAAAAACTCGAGCGCTTTCGAATAATTTCTAAAGCGCTCGACTTTTGGGTCGCGTTTGAAAAACGTTACAACTTTTGTATGTGATCCTGTGTGATAAGTTCTTAATCAGAATTCCCGTACAGTTACTATCGCTATTACAGATAATAAACAAAAAGTAAGCATACACATAACATATACTGGCATTTACTGACAATAATAATACTTACAATACATAGAAGGAATACTAAACGTTTTTCAAGGGCTAACGAAAAGTGTGGGTACATGGGCATGGTTAATGCTTGTGTCTAAGTTTACAACTGCATGCTTTTAATGGTGAAAATATTTTTTTTATTTATTGAAAGCATCATACATAGAAATAAGAAATAACTCATAAAATGGCTTCTTGTTTGTCTGTTACAAGTTAAGCACTAAGCTACACAATTAGCTATATGTGCTCAGCCCACCACGGGCATAACTGTTACTC
>NW_013687353.1:0-1199 GCF_000517525.1 Limulus polyphemus | reverse complement strand
GGAAATCAGTATTTATTAAAACTGTATTTTATTAGCGAACTATTTCTCTAATTGTATAAATATCACTCGCATAATTCAAGTTTAAAAAACATGTTACATTTTAAGGTTAAGATATAAACCACATTCAACAACCTACAACTAACACTATGGAGATCCTTACTGTTTGTTATAGGACAACTAAAGTGTCCTTTGATCAGAAGTGTTTGTATAGCATACTTTTCAGGTTTTGTAATTTAAGGACAGTAACATTATTGATTCTTAGTTATCCAATATTTATATTTTTGTTTTGAGAATTGTTACATACTCTACTAACATTAATATAATCCCATACATATGTTTATGAGACTTACATAGAGTTTTGGCAGTAAGAATGTTTGAGAAACCCGAAGTTCCAGCATAATTGAAGCACTGCATCTTGAAATCGTAGGAGGTGTCTGGTAGCAGATGAGTGATGGTTTGGGAATGAGTGTTAGAGCCTAATACAGTCACTTTAGTGTAGTCTCCAGCAGTATGTGTTGTACGATAGTGAATGAAAAAACCCTCAATAGGAACAGCACCCATGTCATTGTACTGGTGAATAAAACAAAATTATCATTGTTTTACACAACTATAATACACACAGAACAAATAGAAAATTATATTTATGTATACTAATAAAAAGTTGAGAGTATAAACATAGATGTTCACCATAAGCACATAGTCCAGAAACTTATAACAGATAAAGTGGTAGGTTACTAGTTTCCCCTTTTAAAAACTTGAGAGTATAAACATAGATGTACACCATAAGCACATAGTCCAGAAACTTATAACAGATAAAGTGGTAGGTTACTAGTTTCCTTTTAAAAACTTGAGAGTATAAACATAGATGTACACCATAAGCACATAGTCCAGAAACTTATAACAGATAAAGTGGTAGTTTACTGGCTTCCTCTTTTAAAAAGTTGAGAGTATAAACATAGATGTACATCATAAGCACATAGTCCAGGAACATACACTAGATAACAGATAAAGTGGTTCAGATATATAATATATATATATATATTATTATAGGAATTATTAATTGTTGTTAGCTTCTTACCATGTGGATATAACACTAATCTATATCTCTTAAGCTGGCTTGGATTACAACCAAGTTATTGGTAACAGTGAGGGAACTCAATTAGTTAATAAATGCATTTAGTCACTACAAGTTATTGAAT
>NW_013687352.1:0-1199 GCF_000517525.1 Limulus polyphemus | reverse complement strand
ATATAATATATTAAATTGTCTGTAAAGACCTATGTAATATGTATAATTTTTTGTAAACACCGATCTAATATATAAAATTGTTTCTAAAGACCTATAAAATATATAAAATTTTTTGTAAAGAGCTATCTAATATATAAATTTTTTGTAAACACCTATATATTACATAAAATTGTTTGTTAACATCTATCTAATATATTAGATTGTGTGTTAAGACCTATGTACTATATAAAATTGTTTGTAAACACCTTTCTAATACATAAAATTGTTTGTAAACATCTATAAGATATATAAAATTGTTTGTAAAGACCTATCTACTATATAAGGTTGTTTGTAAAGATCTATCTAGCATATAAAACTGTTTGTAAACGCCTATGTAGTATATAAAATTGTTTGTAAACACCTATCCAGAATATAAATTTGTTCGTAAAGACCTATCTAGCATATAAAACTGTTTATAAAGACCTATCTAATATATAAAATTTTTTGTAAACACCTATATAATATATAAAATTGTTTGTAAACACCGATCTAATATATAAAATTGTTTCTAAAGACCTATAAAATTATTTGTAAAGACCTATCTCATATATAAAATTGATTGTAAAGACCTATATAATCTATAAAATTATTTGTAAACACCTATATAATATATTAAATTGTCTGTAAAGACCTATGTCATATACAAAATTGTTTGTAAACACCTATCTAGTATATAAAACTGTTTGTAAACACCGATCTAGTATATAAAATTGTTTGTAAACACCTATCCAGAATATAAATTTGTTCGTAAGGACCTATCTAGCACATAAAAACTGTTTGTAAAGACCTATCTAAAAAATAAAATTGATTGTAAACACCTATATAATATATAAAATTGTTCGTAAACACCTATCTAATATATAAAATTGTTTGTAAAGACCATTCTAATATATAAAATTGTTTGTAAACACCTGTCTAGCATATAAAACTGTTTATAAAGACCTATCTAATATATAAATTTTTTGTAAACACCTACATAATATATATAATTTTTTGTAAACACCGATCTATAATATAAAATTGTTTCTAAAGACCTATAAAATATATAAAATTGTTTGTAAAGACCTATCTAATATATAAAATTGTTTGTAAAGACCTATCTAAAATATAACATTTTTTGTAGACACTTATATAATACATAAAATTGTTTGTAAAGACCT
>NW_013687351.1:0-1200 GCF_000517525.1 Limulus polyphemus | reverse complement strand
TATGATTATGTAAACTATGGTACCCTGATGGTGACGTGGGAATACTAAGTTCGTATATGATTATCTAAACTATGTTCCCCTGGTGGTGACATTGGAATACTAAGTTAATGTATGATATGTAAACTATATTCCCCTGGCGGTGACATGGGAGTATTAAATTCATGTATGATTATGTAAACTATGTTCCCCTGGCGGTGACATTGGAATACTAAGTTCGTGTATGATTACGTAAAACAAATGCTAAGTTGCTAGTCATATGATATTTAATCTCGTGGTTTAGCATGTAAATAATAAGCTTTATGATGTAAAATTAGACAAACTGTTCAACGGAAGTACAATAGATGGTAGTGACGTAATACGTACGAAGATATTTGAATGTTACAATTTTAGAGTAAGTATTTATTATTTATTTGGGATTTAATTTAATTGAAGTAATTTTTGGAGAATTGGTTGGTAGTATAGCTCAGTGGTTTTGCGCTTTAGATTTATAGTTGGATAGTTGTGAGTTCGGGGTTGGCCCGTGTTATGTTGTTGTGTCCGTTAGCTTCAGCAAGATATTTTACCCCATTTGTTCTAGTTTTTCCAAGTGTATGATAGGTACCTAGTTGTTAGCTGGGGGTTTAGGTGTTCAGGAGGAATGACTCTCCATTATCCTCTGATTGTCCCACTCTGAACCAGAGTTCGAAAGCATCAGACCTAGGCTTCTTGCAAAGATAGGGTAAACACTTAACTTTAGAACAAACAAACAAAAAACTACAAACTTGTAGAAATGCTTAATATTGTTTGTTTTTTCGTATAATTTCACGAAAAAACGTATTTCTCTTCTGATACTAACTTTTTATTTGGTGTGGCTTATGGTGTAGCGTGTTCTGTCTTTGTGCGGGTTTTTGTAGGTTACTTAATAATTTTTCTTTTCTATAATATTTGGCTACAGACTATATATAGTAAATCTCTCGCAGATGGTAGGCCTAAGTTCACAAACAGTGAAGTTCCAACGTTAATGCTAAGCCTAACCCGCAGATGCAAAACTTTTTTACAGACAGAAATGTTTTTAGTCCTGGCAAAGTACCAAGCCCCCCCCCCCCCCACACACACACACACATCGTCCTTACTACGTCCGGACCACGTTAGGTTTTCGGACTAATATACTCCTTCCTTTCGTAGGTTAACGTTTTTTCCTTTTTACGTTGTTACAGTACT
>NW_013687350.1:0-1200 GCF_000517525.1 Limulus polyphemus | reverse complement strand
GAAACAATATTATATTACAGAATTGTACATATTTAAACAATATTATATTACAGGATTGTACATATTGAAACAATATTATATTACAGGATTGTACATATGAAACAATATTATATTACAGAATTGTACATATTGAAACAATATTATATTACAGGATTGTACATATTGAAACAATATTAACAATTCTGTAATATAATATTGTTTCAATATGTACAATTCTGTAATATACATATGAAAACAATATTATATTACAGAATTGTACATATTGAAACAATATTATATTACAGGATTGTACATATTAAAACAATATTATATTACAGAATTAACAATTAGCATTTCTCTCACGTCATAAACTTTAATTTCAACAGTTATGTGTTCAAGAAATCAACCTTCCCGATTATTTGACCTTGGATAGCCAATACGGCTCTAAAATCAATTAAAGGCACAGTGCTAGCTTCTTCTACGTCAACAACATTACCTGGTGACCGATAACGCACACGCCGTACCTGGCAAGATACTCTGATTCTGTAATATAATATTGTTTCAATATGTACAATCCTGTAATATAATATTGTTTCAATATGTCCAATTCTGTAATATAATATTGTTTTAATATGTACAATCCTGTAATATAATATTGTTTCAATATGTCCAATTCTGTAATATAATATTGTTTAATATGTACAATCCTGTAATATAATATTGTTTCAATATGTCCCACTATGTAAAGGGTATATACTACCTTAAGTATGACAATCCAGGTAAAAGTCTTAATATTATTACCAAATGTACCTTCGTCTCGTGCGGCACTTATTTCCATGGATACAAGGGGATGGCGAGACGGCGTGCGAGAACGTCATTCGATGTACAGGCCTACTGAATACGGGTGGAAATGGTTACAGATTCAAACCTTCTTCCGATTTCTTATCTGTTTAAACCCGACACTTGTGAGGCCAACATTCGTGACCCCGGACACAGACATACAGACTGACGAACAGCTCGGCTTTTTATAAATAGATGCATATCTAGGTTTAGCAGAAAAATGTTTTAGTGTGAAATATATTGAAATAAAAACATGTTCTGACACGTGTTGTGTAACATTACCACTGTGGCTAACTTGTATATTATCAAAATAAAGAAATGTCTTACACTTCTGATAATGTCTCACATTCTGATAATGTCTTACACTTCTGATAATGTCTT
>NW_013687349.1:0-1200 GCF_000517525.1 Limulus polyphemus | reverse complement strand
AAAAAAAACTACTCACAATTTTACAATTATGCACATAGTTTTCATAGAGACAGATTGATCGATTTGATAGTTGGCTGAATATAAAATATATTTTCCAGTAGTAATAGACTGTATTATATCAAGAACCCACTGTTAGAACCACACACGAATATACGCTCAAAACTGGACTGCACATTTGGTAAAAAGATTTATATCTAAATTTTTGGCAACAGTCAGTAACCTTACTGTTGTCCCTCCGGGGGACAAAAAAGACAAGATAAATTGTCTTACACTTCTAGATCATGATTTGTTTTCGACCTTTCTTTTGATTCCCGAAAGTACAAAGGCTTCTAACGCTAAAAATTGGGTTTCAATACCTGCGGTGGGCACAGCAAATATAGTTTGGCTTTGTGCTTAACGACAAACAAACAAAAACAAAATTGAATCCTTACTCCTGGTTGAAAAGGTGTGGATTTTACTCTGACTGGCTTCTTTTCATTTTAAATACCTATTTGGGAATCGGTTTCTATATTTACTTTGAACTTCGTAACAGGAGACTTAAGTACTTTTACTTTGGTTCCGTTTTTCACCTTCACGTTTAGAAAGAAAAATCTTCAAAGTGTCAGGTTTATTTTTAGAAGGAAAAAAAACCAACAAAGCAGCAAATAAAGATGGATCTTTTAATATTTCTTTAATTATCCGAAACCTAAAATATGTTAAACTTTTGGGAAATTCCAAAGGGGAATATTTTTTTTTATTCCTAACAAAGTATTTAATTGATTCTTTCTCTTTTCGCCCATTACTGTAGTTTCTAATGTGTAAAAATAGTGAATTTCACTGACACAATTCGTGTGGTAAAATTATAATTACAATAGCAATTATAGCTGTATGTAATGTGTCCCTCCGGTGGGACAGCGGCAAGCCTACGGGTACTGGTAGGGCCAACAACAATGTTTACTAAGATTACTGAACTCCGATAAACAACAATAAACAAAGAGAAGTATACTGGGAGTACCAACAACAATGTTTACTAAGATTACTGAGCCCCGATAAACAACAATAAACAAACAAAAGTATACTGGTAGGACCAACAACAATGTTAACTAAGACTACTGAACCCTGATAAACAACAATAAACAAACAAAAGTATACTGGGAGTGTCAACAACAATGTTAACTAAGATTAGTGAACCCCGATAAACAACAATAAACAAACAGAAGT
>NW_013687348.1:0-1200 GCF_000517525.1 Limulus polyphemus | reverse complement strand
GGACAACACAGGACTTGGAACAGCGTTGCTATCAAGTACGATTAACAGTCAGTATTACAGCTAGCGATGTCGTGAAATATTGAGTAACCAATAGTATCAGACTACGCATGTTCAACAATGAAGGAAGTAGTTCCATGGGCAACACAGGACTTGGAACAGTGTTGCTATCAAGTACGATTAACAGTCAGTATTACAGCTAGCGATGTCGTGAAATATTGAGTAACCAATAATATCAGACTGAGCATGTTCAACAATGAAGGAAGTAGTTCCATGGGCAATACCAGGGCTTGGAACAGCGTTTCTATCAAGTACGATTAACAGTCAGTATTACAGTGCCATATCACATCACACACGCATATAGAGCGCTGAGAGATGATAAAAAATACCCTGAGTACTAGACCAAGAAGAAAAATTGGACAAACACTACGTCACAGAGCCTTAACATGTTAAATATCTGCAATCCAAGAACTGTCATTTATACTGTTACTACCAGAACACTATTACCTATTATAAAACCATACAACAAATCTATAACATATATAATATATAATACAAAGCATCTTTAAG
Organism: Limulus polyphemus; assembly: GCF_000517525.1. NCBI lineage: Eukaryota > Metazoa > Arthropoda > Merostomata > Xiphosura > Limulidae > Limulus > Limulus polyphemus. Next base: position 633 of record NW_013687348.1, on the reverse strand, counting down.
TAATTAATATAAGAAGGAAATGTTTGCACCAGCACTTGAATATACAACTTCAGTATTTAAATTTCATGTAAAATAAACACGCAAAATGTGTGAAAAACATTCTGGGTTCAGTAAAATTAGATAATTCATATAGTGTTAAATTTAATACTTAGCCAGTTGTGTTCAAATTCCTTTACAGATTTAATTACATTGGTTATACGGAAGAAAATAGTCAAAATATCATGAATGAAGCCACGCACAAAGATATATATATATATTAATAACAAAATCTTAGGCTTAAAGTCCAATGTATATTTGAAAAGTACGGTAACTGTGTGTGTGTGTTTTAACATTAGAAGATCCGCTGATCGATACTGTGTGTGTTCAGGTTTAGCTAGTTTTGTGTAGTGAGATGGAAACAAGAGGAAACCCTATGTGGATATCACGTGTCATCTCTATTGTTCTACACGCAATGCTGCGTGTTTGTTCCAACAGAATGTTAAATATTAAATTCCATATAGAATTTAATGTTGGATACTAATTCCTAGTGTCATTTACTGAATGGTTTCTCTGATATCAACATCCTCCGGTCTGTAGATGTATAACTCTATTCACACATGAAAATCAAAGCTATGGCCCAGCCTTCCCATGCAC
>NW_013687347.1:0-1200 GCF_000517525.1 Limulus polyphemus | reverse complement strand
AATTTACATTCCCCTACGATTGTTAACTAAAGGATCTCAGTGTTAATATTACTACATCATAATTTACATTCCCCTAAATGTTCGAAACACATGCACGTCTCAGTTTCGAGGTCGTACACTCCATGAGAAGAGCAGTCCGGAAAACATCTGCTGAGCCTGTCGTCAGCTTGGCTGCAATTCACCCCTCTCCAGCCGATCTTACACCAGCATTGACCTTTCACACAAACCCCGTGGCTAGAGCATGTCGGGTCGTCACAGTCAGCTGTAGGAACCAAAGACAGAATCAGTGTAAACCCTAATACACCGACTACAGAGTCAGAACAACGTTCTTTAAACTATACGGATTGTTTCAACGGTAAAAGAGAGACAAAAGTTCTTTCGAAAGTTTGAGTTACATCATAGTATTTTATTTGAATATGTTTACAGTTTACAGCAGAAGTTAAAACACGTACAGTGTAGTAATATTAACACTGAGATATTTTAGTTAACACTCGTAGGGGAATGTAAATTATGATGAAGTAATATTAACAATGAGATCCTTTAGTTAACAATCGTAGGGGAATGTAAATTATGATGTAGTAATATTAACACTGAGATATTTTATTTAACAAATTGGACAGGATATGATTGTTCCAAAGGTAACTTCGAAATATCCTTAAACTTATCAACAATATTCAAGTATTTTGTATTTCGAAGTTCATGTAATTTGATTAAAATAAAATATTCTGATAATATCGTGTAGCAGTAGGTCAGTGTACTTGAACATGAACACACATGTTGTTATATCGACTGGTTCCGGTTGTAACAGTAGGTCTATGTACTTGAACATGAAACACAGATGTTGTTATATCGACTGGTTCCGGTTGTAACAGTAGGTCAATGTACTTGAACATTAAACAATCATGTTGTTATATCGACTGGTTCCGGCTGTAACAGTAGGTCAATGTACTTGAACATAAAACAATCATGTTGTTATATCGACTGGTTCCGGCTGTAACAGAAGGTCAATTTACTTGAACATAAAACACACATGTTGTTGTATCGACTGGTTCAGGCTGCAGCAGTAGGTCAATGTATTTGAACATTAAACAATCATGTTGTTATATCGACTGGTTCCGGCTGTAGCAGTAGGTCGATGTACTTGAACATAAAACACACATGTTGCTGTATCGACTGGTTCCGGCTGTAGCAGTAGGTCAA
>NW_013687346.1:0-1200 GCF_000517525.1 Limulus polyphemus | reverse complement strand
TGTAACATAGATTACTACACCTACAATATGGAGTAATGTAACATAGATTACTACACCTACAATATGGAGTAATGTAACATAGATTACTACACCTACAATATGGAGTAATGTAACATAGATTACTACACCTACAATATGGAGTAATGTAACATAGATTACTACACCTACAATATGGAGTAATGTAACATAGATTACTACACCTACATGATATAAGATATAATTATTTCTTTTAACTGAAATCATTCTTTGTAGCTTGTTCAAACTTATATCTGAACAATCCTATTCCAACAAAGAACAGATTATCTACGTGGATCAGTTATAAAGGATACTGATGTTCAGTACATCATTTCCAAGTATGATGATATAAAAAAAGGACAAGAGCCTACTCAGTATAAAGTGACAAACGAAACACGAGTCTCATGACTTTTGTTCTGGTAGATTCAAGTTTCAATACAAAATATATTGTAGTTCGTGCCTGAATTATAAATTAATTTCCTTCGACTTTTAACTCCGACTGTTTCTCTGATTTTTCAGTTATAACTAAGTTTACCAAGTATGACGTAAACGTATTACAGAGATTCCTTCTATAAGAAGTCGAGGTCATAGCGTCTGATAGAAAAGTCTTACTAATTACAATACTATGTATTTATATAACTACTTAATCCCCAACATTATAACTTGTAAACTCCGACTGTTTCTCTGATTTTTCAGTTATAACTAAGTTTACCAAGTATGACGTAAACGTATTACAGAGATTCCTTCTATAAGAAGTCGAGGTCATAGCGTCTGATAGAAAAATCTTACTAATTACAATACTGTATATTTATATAACTACTTAATCCCCAACATTATAACTTGTAAAATACGATTGCACTTGCTCTAATGTCTAACTCGATTCAAAGTGCTGTGTGATCACTTTAGCAGCTCTACACAAAGTGGCTCGTGCAGAATAGAAGGAAACGACAACATACATACAGACATGTGATAAGATATACTACTTTTCATCGACTAGAGCTTGTTTTGAAGAAAGTGTGACGTATGCAACATCAGACACTTCCTTAGCATTTATCTCAAGTTTTTGGTGGATCTGTTTCATGTAAATGTCTATAAAGTATACAACATCATCTATTCTTATATAAGATCTGTTTCATGTAAAATGCCTATTAAGTATGCAACATCATCTATTCTGATATAAGATCT
>NW_013687345.1:0-1200 GCF_000517525.1 Limulus polyphemus | reverse complement strand
TATGAACAATGGGGAGTAAAGATATTAGTAAATAATGTGTACAATAGGGAGTAAACATCTGACAGGATCGGGTTATTTATAAGTCATGTGAAAAATGGGTAATGAAGGTTGAGAGGATCAGATAACAAATTAAAAGATCCATTTTGTCACTTTTCTGCAACTTTTTAGATATTAACTTTTTATTAAACTTCTTCAATGATTAAAACTGTATTAGATAATAGATATGAGCAATACACTAACTAATATAGACCTAAGGCCAGTAATAAGTTTTATCTAAGTTTATCAACAAAACTACACACATACACACTACATTGAAAGGAGATTTGATTGACAAGAAGACTAGAATATCTGAAAATTGGTTAAATAGTCACAGGTAATGGCCTCATCGGGGTTAATAAACTTGACTAGAGACGTTAAGAAAGCTCTGTGTTTTTACCATTAACATCATAATTGTGTTTGATGCAAAAGTCACATAACTGAATTAAGTTAGCTTAGTATAATTTATTTAATCTTTTTTTTAACTTGCATTTATACAGTGCTATTTTTTTAAATTGCTTAATTTAACTCCTTATGTTGTAATGTTTATTTAAAGGTACATTGTCTTCAAAAAGACTGAAAGCTTTAAATATGTAAGATATTGCTAGCGAGAAAGATTACTACCGATTTTATCAAAGGCCTAAATAAGCATAATATAATTACATAAAAAAAACAAGCAAGATGAAACTGATACAAAAGGAAACATGAAATACATGAAAATACAGTAGATATGAATATTTACAAATTGTTAATCACTAAATGTTTAATTTACTGCATTTGAAGATCCATTTATTGTGTACAAACTCGGAAAGTAAAGGATGTGTGTGTGTATATAAGCAAATGAAGTAAAAATATTTAACACATTTCTAATGGCTTATTAATCTTGAAAGTAGAAAATCATTTTATAGCTTTCTGTAAACCTACTTGTTCTCAATAAAAAGTAACTGAAAAATTAAAAAAGGAGCAGTATGTAATTTTTTACTCGCCCATGTTTTTGAAATAATTTACAAACTTGGAAACAATGAAGAGGAGTGTAACCTTTTACAACCCTCATGTTCATAATATGATTTATACTGTCTTAAAGTTAAAGTGTAGCTTTTTTTTCAATATCAGTTTCGCAAATAAAAAACAAGTGTTACTTTGAGCCTTTATATTGGAAAACAA
>NW_013687344.1:1340-2015 GCF_000517525.1 Limulus polyphemus | reverse complement strand
AAGATTTAACGAAACTGTGTACTGTCAATAAGAAGACAAAATATTTAACAATACTGTGTACTGTCAATAAGAAGACACAAGATTTAACAATACTGTGTACTGTCAATAAAAAGACCCAAGATTTAACGATACTGTGTACTATCAATAACAAGCCATAAGATTTAACGATACTGTGTATTATCAATAACAGGCCACAAGATTTAACGAAACTGTGTACTGTCAATAAGAAGACAAAATATTTAACAATACTGTGTACTGTCAATAAGAAGACACAAGATTTAACAATACTGTGTAATGTCAATAAGAAGACACAAGATATAACAATACTGTGTATTATCAATAACAGGCCACAAGATTTAACAATACTGTGTACTGTCAATAAGAAGACACAAGATTTAACAATACCATGTACTGTCAATAAGAAGACACAAGATTTAACGATACTGTGTACTATCAATAACAAGCCATAAGATTTAACGATACTGTGTAGTATCAATAACAAGCCACAAGATTTAACGAAACTGTGTACTGTCAATAAGAAGACAAAATATTTAACAATACTGTGTACTGTCAATAAGAAGACACAAGATTTAACAATACTGTGTAATGTCAATAAGAAGACACAAGATATAACAATACTGTGTATTATCAAAAACAACACACAAGATTTAACAA
>NW_013687344.1:0-525 GCF_000517525.1 Limulus polyphemus | reverse complement strand
GATACTGTGTACTATCAATAACAAGCCGATACTGTGTACTATCAATAACAAGCCATAAGATTTAACAATACTGTGTACTGTCAATAACAAGCCATAAGATTTAACGATACTGTGTACTATCAATAACAGCCACAAGATTTAACGAAACTGTGTACTGTCAATAAGAAGACACAATATTTAACAATACTGTGTACTGTCAATAAGAAGACCCAAGATTTAACAATACTGTGTAATGTCAATAAGAAGACACAAGATATAACAATACTGTGTATTATCAAAAACAACAGACAAGATTTAACAATACTGTGTACTGTCAATAAGAAGACACAAGATTTAACGATACTGTGTACTATCAATAACAACCATAAGATTTAACGAAACTGTGTACTATCAATAACAGGCCACAAGATTTAACGAAACTGTGTACTGTCAATAAGAAGACAAAATATTTAACAATACTGTGTACTGTCAATAAGAAGACACAAGATTTAACAATACTGTGTAATGTCAATAAGAAGACACAAG
>NW_013687343.1:0-1200 GCF_000517525.1 Limulus polyphemus | reverse complement strand
TTCATTAAATTAAGACGAGTTGTGTATGTAAGTATATTCTAAAGCTTCAGACGAAGACTACATGTTTGAGCCTCGCTGTTAACGTTCTACAGTTCCAAATTATATAACGATAATGAATTGTCTGCTGCAAGTCAACCCTCCCACCCCCTCAGTCAAGGAACAAAATATTAAAGTAGGTGGGAGCGCTACAAGGAGGCGAAAAGAAAAGACGCGGGACTGAAGTATCATCTTTCACTTCTGTAGTTACATTCTGTTTTCTTGTGAATGAAACTTATCTCCCCCCCACGTGAACCCAGGCTGCCGAGTAATCTCCACGAACGCCCTCGAGACATAACGCAGTAAAGAACCTAACGTATAAGTTTGTCATTGTATTTTTTGTTTTTGTTTTGCCCTTAACATGTTTTAGATGTAATATTTTAGAGATGGGTATTTAAAGAAACGATTCACACACACCTTTACTCATTCTGTACAAAAATGCACGAGGAAGTGGGACGACTTCTCAGCACGCTACACTACACTTCCAGTTAGAACAGATTTGTAATTATTTAAAACTTAGAAACTTTCTATAATAATCACGAAACTTATACGAAAACTCGGATAAAAAAAAAAATCATCTTTGTTTTATATATTTAGGTTATACAATAAGTCCCTCTCCAGTTGCTCAGCGATAACCTTATGGGCTTATAACGCAAAAACCCGGGATTCGATACTCGTGTGGACACAGCAGAGATAGCCTATTGTGTGACTTTGCGCTTGACAACAAATAAACAAAGCTATACAATAAATATATTATTGAGTTCATTCATAGTTATATGTGATACAAAACTACGATATTTCAGTTGACATATTAATAAATAATAATTCACACGTGCTAAAAACAACAGTGTATTCTTCTATAACACGTGTGAGTAGTGCCTTATTCACGCGTTTTCTATAACTTACAGAACTGTCTGAGCCACACCTCTTATACACGCGTAGCAATGTCTGATGCACGCGTTTTCTATAACCTACAGAACTGTCTTAGCCAAAACTCTTGTACACACGCAGCAATGTCTGATTCACGCGTTTTCTATAACCTACAGAACTGTCTGAGCCACACCTCTTACACACACGTAGCAATGTCTGATGCACGCGTTTTCTATAACCTACAGAACTGTCTTAGCCACGCCTATTATACACACGTAGCAATGTCTGATTCAC
>NW_013687342.1:0-1200 GCF_000517525.1 Limulus polyphemus | reverse complement strand
AGAAATATTTCATTGCATGAACAAATAATTTCAAGTCACTAATTTGAGGATGAAAACTTTAACACAGAAAGTCAGATTTTCCTATTATTCGTATTGCTTCTCGTGGTTGCTTTAGCTCTTTCAGTTAAATTTTCGATCTCAGCATTTGACTTTCAACGCATTTCAAGAATTTATAATACTAGTTTTTCTGTACTGGATATCCAAGTTTTGTTCTCGCAACTCGTATTTAATAACTGAACATGAACCTTCTCTCACATAATACTACAGCTACAGTTGGATCTCCAAGGTCAAACACTGACCACAGTATCTCTCACCATGACAAGCGATACGGCAGTGCCTTCGGATCAATAGAATGTCTTCTCTTTTTTTTTTACCTTAAATCATCTGTATTCATAGTAATGCACGTACGGTTTCAAATTACTAACATTAGGTATACGAGAGAGATTGTAATTATCATATTTTAATACAGAAATACGCTGTTTGTGTGTAGTTTATTACGCTTATAACCAGTATCGTTTGTGCCTAAGCAATTAAGGATGGTTTCTCTTCTGTTTTCGTTATTACGGTTTACATGTTGTGTTCTTTAATTAATAAGTGATTCTTTGTTCTCGTATGAGTACATTTACAAGTCCATGAACAGATAAAAACAGAAGCATGATTATAATACATTTTACTTGTCATCAGACATTAGTATTAGGCCCATAATATATTTTATCTAGTTCTTTTAAGGATTTTCAAGAATTTGAAGAGTTTATTATAATAGTATTTCAATGACACTACGTTCACCTTAACCATTTCCGACGACGCATTTCGCTCAATCCATAGCTCATCAGGCTGGCTGGGACACAACAAACATAGTAGTGGTCGGAACATTATTTATTTAAGCCATTTGTTATAACAAAAGTTGTTATAGAAAAGGCCCCCCACGAGCTCTGAATTGAGCGAAATGCGTCGTCGGCAGTGGATATTGCAAATATGGTGTGGTCGAAATACTATTATTAAACACTCTTCTAATTCTTGAAAGTCCCAAAGACATTAAATAAAGAATGTAGTATTAAAAAATATAAAAGGCCTAATACTAATGTCTTATGACAAGTAAATTTAATGATAAAAAAAACAGAATTTGACGGTGTTAATTCATGTACACTTGTAACCATACGTATAAGGTATATAGATGTATGCTGTACATACTAGTAAAAA
>NW_013687341.1:0-1201 GCF_000517525.1 Limulus polyphemus | reverse complement strand
GTGTGTGTTTTAGCTCTGTGTGACGTTCATTTTATAGTTAGTTTTTCGTTTGTGTGTTTTAGCTCTGTGTGACGTTCATTTTATAGTTAGTGTTTTCTTGTGTGTGTGTGTTTTAGCTCTGTGTGATTTTCATTTTATAGTTAGTTTTCTTTAGTGTGTGTGTGTTTAGCTCCATGTGACGTTCATTTATAGTTAGTTTTTCTTTAGTGTGTGTGTATGTGTTTTAGCTCTGTGTGACGTTCATTTTATAGTTAGTGTTTTCTTGTGTGTGTGTGTTTTAGCTCTGTGTGATTTTCATTTTATAGTTAGTGTTTTCTTGTGTGTGTGTGTTTTAGCTCTGTGTGATTTTCGTTTTACAGTTAGTTTTTCTTTTGGTGTGTGTGTTTCAGCTCCGTGTGACGTTCATATTATAGTTAGTGTTCGTTGTTACTGTTCTAATAGAGTGATGATTACAAGTAGGAAGGACTATTGTCGAGCATCAGATGACGTCAGCTGAGCACACGAAACAGACTCGGTTTACATCGATTACGGTGTTTGGTGTTGCACGTGCTTTTTTCATTTATAAAACTTGCCACTTTTTCGTGATAAAATACAAAACACGTGTTGAGGTTATTTTCACGAAGAACATGTGCATAGACAGAGGGAGGAGTGCGGTGGGACTCGAGCTCAAAAATAGCACCCCCCCCCTCCCCCCTAAAAGGATTTTGACTATATACGCACCCAATCTCTCTGAACAATTCTGCCGTAAGATATATTTTAAGGACGACATTTTTGTCATCTCCCATCGTGCAGCTCTGCGCTATATAACATTTATTATCGTCCTTCTTCAACTGTTTTCAGACCTTTAGGTTTCACATGTGATTACGATGTAAGAATTTAAAAGACTAGTCGTTAATTAAAGTCGGGCTTCAAGGAGGAACAGGAAAGTCTTGAGTCCTGTCTTAACCATCCATTACAAGTGTACTTGTAGACTTATCCATTACAAGTGTACTTGTAGGATTATCCACTACAAGTGTATTTGTAGAATTATCCATTACCAGTGTACTTGTAGAATTATCCATTACAAGTGTACTTGTAGAATTATCCATTACAAGTGTACTTCTAGAACTATCTATTACAATTATATTTCTAGAACTAACCATTACAAGTATATTGCTAGAACTATCTATTACAAGTATATTGCTAGAACTAACCATTACAA
>NW_013687340.1:0-1201 GCF_000517525.1 Limulus polyphemus | reverse complement strand
TCGGTTTGTTTAGTAAACCAACGGTTTTGTATTTCAGGGTCTGAGCTGGGCTCATTTACGATCAGAATACAGGTGGCGCTGTCATCGACAGAAAAATCATACATTTGTAACATCTTCAATTATTATAAAATATCTCCATGAACAAAGATATTTACCACAGAGTATTGTAATACAGCCCAACACACCACTTGAACAAAGATATTTACCACAAAGTATTGTAATACAGCCTAACACGTAATATGAACAAAGATATTTACCACAGAGTATTGTAATACAGCCCAACACGTAATATGAACAAAGATATTTACCACAGAGTATTGTAATACAGCCCAACACACCACTTGAACAAAGATATTTACCACAAAGTATAGTAACACAACTTAATAATCAAGGAATTATTGGCTAAGTAAGTACTTGGCTTGTGTTGGGCTGTATTACAATACTTTGTGGTAAATATCTTTGTTCAAGTGACGTGTTGGGCTGTATTACAATACTTTGTGGTAAATATCTTTGTTCATATTACGTGTTGGGCTGTATTACAATACTTTGTGGTAAATATCTTTGTTCAAGTGATGTGTTGGGCTGTATTACAATACTTTGTGGTAAATATCTTTGTTCAAGTGATGTGTTGGGCTGTATTACAATACTTTGTGGTAAATATCTTTGTTCAAGTGACGTGTTGGGCTGTATTACAATACTCTGTGGTAAATATCTTTGTTCATATTACGTGTTGGGCTGTATTACAATACTCTGTGGTAAATATCTTTGTTCAAGTGATGTGTTGGGCTGTATTACAATATTCTGTGGTAAATATCTTTGTTCAAGTGATGTGTTGGGCTGTATTACAATACTCTGTGGTAAATATCTTTGTTCAAGTGACGTGTTGGGCTGTATTACAATACTTTGTGGTAAATATATTTGTTCAAGTGATGTGTTAGGCTGTATTACAATACTCTGTGGTAAATATCTTTGTTCAAGTGACGTGTTGGGAACCTAGAAAAATAAAACTAGTTACTACGGTTTATCTATCAGAGCTTTGTGTCCACTTAATAATAGTGTATTAGTTACTACGGTTTATCTAACAGAGCTTTGTGTCCACTTAACAATAGTGTATTGGTTACTACGGTTTATCTATCAGAGCTTTGTGTCCACTTAACAATAGTGTATTAGTTACTACGGTTTATCTAACAGAGCTTTGTGT
>NW_013687339.1:0-1201 GCF_000517525.1 Limulus polyphemus | reverse complement strand
GTGGAGACAAGTGATAATTGGGTATACACTGTTTGTATCTTTACTTAGTACACAGCTTCGATATCGACTGCAAGCTTGCGTTGAAAACCAGCCAGACATAGGATACAGTCTAGACACGTAAAAGGAAGCGCTATAAACTTTTCATTTTCTGACGCGTACAACTTACTCCAAGTGTTAGGTTTGTCTTATAACACCCTACAACTGCCCTGAATACGTATACCTTACAACACACTGCAACTGCCCGAAATAGATTTACTTTATAACACACCAAGACTGCCCTGAATACGTATACCTTACAACACACTGCAACTGCCCGAACACACCAAGACTGCCCTGAATACGTATACCTTACAACACACTGCAACTGCCCGAAATAGATTTACTTTATAACACACCAAGACTGCCCTGAATACGTATACCTTACAACACACTGCAACTGCCCGAACACACTAAGACTGCCCTGAACAGGTTTACAATACATTATTATCGTCATGAACAAGTCTCTACGATTGTTCTGAATTTCTTGCAAAATAACCTGAAATATTTGTATACATAATACTCAAACCAGAGAACGGCGATACGTTGCGATCTATTGAAAATCTATCATTTCAGCATCGTTTCTTTACGCAGTTAAATAAACATTTATTTTGATAAATTAAAACTACTATTTGTGGATACTAGCCCCCCTCAACTATTGTTCTGAACAAGGTTTATTACTGACACACACACATTTTAATAACTTATGTAAAGTATTTCTACTAAATTGTGTTAATATTTCAACAGCCTCACTTCGTAACACTCGTAGTTAGTTTTATTTCTGCTCTGCTGGCAATACACGCGACTCGAACGTTGACCTATGTCACTCATATGCACCTACTTGACTAACACTTTTTTTTACCAAATGAATTATAGGACTGTTTTTTTTATCCATACAATTAACATTAATATATAGTAATTATTGATATTACTAATGAGATATTTTGGTGTAACAATTTCAGGAATTACACATATGTTTATTAATTAATTCAAGTACTTAGACATAAAAACCTAAACGACAAACACAATAACTAATTTATGTTTATTATGAGAAAGTTTCAACTAACCCACTTTTAATGTAGATAAGCTACAATGACATACACGTAAGGCCCACTATCGCCAAGTGGTTAGGGCGTTGGACTCGCAATCTGACAGTCGCGGATTC
>NW_013687338.1:0-1201 GCF_000517525.1 Limulus polyphemus | reverse complement strand
ATAAAATATATGCTGTTTACAGTAACTCTGGCGTTACTTAACGAGGCTAATGAACAGGATATTGTTCATATAAAATATATGTTGTTTACAGTAACTCTGGCGTTACTTAACGAGGTTAATGAACAGAATATTGTTCATATAAAATATATGTTGTTTACAGTAACTCTGGTATTACTTAACGATTCTAATGAATAGAATATTGTTCATATAAAATATATGTTGTTTAGAATAACGCTGACGTTACTTAACGAAGCTAATGAACAGAATATTGTTCATATAAGGTATGTTGTTCAGAAGGAATGCAGAAGCCAATAAAGAAGTCATTGAGCAGGAGTTTAATCAGATGAAATGCTAATGATACAGAACAAAACGATATCCAAATAAAGACTACTTTGTTTATCAGCTCAACATAATCAAATTTACGCCAACAGAATGAACATACTTAAAGAAGGCAACAATAGCATGATTGAGTTAACTTTTTGTCATTAGATTGAGCGTACTTATGTAAGTTAGCGACAGAAGTTCAGGAATGAGTTACTTTATTCGTGTTAACAAAGTGAGCATTTCCTAAAACGTTAGTGAGCTCCAGGATTGAATGTTTCTTAAAGAAGCATCTTATAGACATTATAATATTGATAACATTATTGTTTAAGAAAGGTTTTTAATTGTTTTTTAACAGGTAAGGAAATAATTTCCTGCTGACTTGGATACCATTCCTACCACCCTTTCTTGTTAAACGTCAATACCGCTCAGCTCATATATCTAAAACCAACAAGTGACTCTGTGACTGAAGAGTTATCACGTGTAAGTTGTCTACCCAGTTAGAAACTTGAGCCAGCTCGATTTTTGTCCAATTGGTGAACGGAAAGCCTCATTACAGATTTTCAGCTGCGGTCAAAGAAACTTGAAATAACGTGAAATATATTTTAAAATAACCCTGTAAGTATTAGAAGGCTTAGTGTGTTATCTTCCACCCGTGTCTAGATTAGATAAAATAACCCTGTAAGTATTAGAAGGCATAGTGTGTTATCTTCGACACGTGTCTAGATGCGTTAAAATAACCCTGTAAGTATTAGAAGGCTTAGTGTGTTATCTTCGATCCGTGTCTAGATGAGTTAAAATAACCCTCTAAGTATTAGAAGGCTTAGTGTGTTATCTTCGACCCGTGTCTAGATTAGTTAAAATAACCCTGTAAGTATTA
>NW_013687337.1:0-1201 GCF_000517525.1 Limulus polyphemus | reverse complement strand
CTTAAAGTTAAACTTATGTCATTATGAAGATGATATTTAACTGTCTTAAAGTTAAACTTATGTCATTATGAAGATGATATTTCAGGGCTTGTTTTTGGTTTGAATTTTAGAGCTAAGCTACTCAAGTCTATCTGTGCTAGCCGTCACTAATTTAGCAGTGATAGACTGGAGGCACCACCCACCGCCAACCTCTGGGCTACTCTTTACAAACAGATAGTGGGATTGACCGTCACATTATAATGCCTTCAGATTACGAGTCGAGTACCCTAATTACCGGCCATGCTAGACCTACATTTCATGGTCTTGTTCAAACTTGATGCGGTTTTATATTTATTATTACAACATATTATGATTTCTTTACTCAAACGTAATCCCTCTTAATACTTTAAACTTGAAACCGAAACATCAGTGAAATCTCCTTTAATAAACAGAACAATCCGAAAAACCTTTTGTTGTACTTGGTTCTTAAAACTACATAAATACTCTCAACAAAACTGTTTTGATAGATTCCACCTACCTCAACCAGAACTTCGTTAATTCGACGTTCACGGACTTCTTTCGTTACTGTCTTATCCATTCTTAGCATCGCCTACACCGTGGAAAATAACACAGCAATAATTATAAAACTACACGTGGAAAATAACACAGCAATAATCATAAAACTACATCGTGGAAATAACACAGTAATAATTATAAAACTACACCGTGGAAATAACACAACAATGATTATAAAACTACACCGTGGAATAACATAACAATAATTATAAAACTACACCGTGGAAATAACACAGCAATAATTATAAAACTACACCGTGGAAATAACACAGTAATAATTATAAAACTTGATGAAAATAAAAAAACCTTGACGTTTATTTGTGATTGACAGACTTGTATTCGCTTATAACTGGCGAATTGCCAGCGAACTTAGCTCTCGGGGAGGGGGGACCCATTAGTCGCCCCCGCTGATACTTATGTCTTCCCCGAGCGATGTGTCTGTGTATAACTGGTGAACTACTGGATCGATTGTCACTAAATCTGGCATGTAACCCTTATGGCTCTCTCGGGAAGTGACATAGGATGCTTGGTGTTTGGATCTACCCCTACCTCCGTTTATGTCTTCCCCGTACATTGAACAGTACGTTGACACAGGATGCTTGGTGTTTGGATCTACCCCTACCTCCGTTTATGTCTTCCCTGTACA
>NW_013687336.1:0-1201 GCF_000517525.1 Limulus polyphemus | reverse complement strand
TGTCATGATGTAAGTTACTCGTATCTGTCAAAATTTCTCAAGACCCCACCAGGTGGCGATAGACACTAATGCTTGAGGCTGCCCTTACTGAATTGATTTTTTTATCGACATATATTTCCTTTTGCAGCATTACGTTCCGCACCTTGCCCCAATTGCTGCATGGCCTGCTGTTTAAAATTTTTAAACTTTACATCTTTTACGATTGAATCTGTTTTCTTTCACCTAAAGTAGTGTGAAATTGTGTCGGTGTATCGAAAACATCTGTGTTTATTTAATCACAGGACTTCACGGTTCCCTAGAAAGACTTCAGTTGAACTACGTGGACATTCTTCTGATAAACAAAGCTGACCCCATGTGTCCCATGGAAGGTAGGTACACTCGACAACAAAGCTGAACCACTGGCCTTTATCGGCACACTATCCAACAAAGGTGACCACATGTGTCCCATGGAAGGTAGGTACACTCGACAACAAAGCTGAACCATTGACCTTTATAGGCACACTAGCCAACAAAGGTGACCACATGTTTCCGATGGAAGGTAGGTACACCAGCCAATATCAACGGTCCATAGAAGGTGGGTACACTAGCCAACAAAGGTGACCACATGTGTCCCATGGAAGGTAGCTACACCAGCCAATATCAACGGCCCATGTGCCCCATAGAAGGTAGGTACACCAGCCAATATTAACGGCCCATGTGCCCCATGGAATGTAGGTACACCAGCCAATATTAACGGCCCATGTGCCCCATAGAAGGTGGATACACTAGCCAACAAAGCTGACCCATGTGCCCCATGGAAGGTAGGTACACCAGCCAATATCAACGGCCCATGTGCCCCATAGAAGGTGGGTACATTAGCTAACAAAGCTGACCCATGTGCCCCATAGAAGGTAGGTACACCAGCCAATATTAACGGCCCATGTGCCCCATAGAAGGTGGGTACACTAGCCAACAAAGCTGACCCATGTGCCCCATGGAAGGTAGGTACACCAGCCAATATCAACGGCCCCGTGAAAGATAGGCACACCAGCCAACAAAGGTGAACACATGTTTTCCATGAAATATAGATACATTACTTAACAATAGAAAATTCACTATAACTCATGCAAGACAGGCACAGACAGTCTAGTCATGACAGTTGATTCCTGTCCATAAACGGTGGGTATATTAGTTCTTAGAACAAACTTCATTTTCTGGACGG
>NW_013687335.1:0-1202 GCF_000517525.1 Limulus polyphemus | reverse complement strand
ACGCCTGTATTCCGTTTGAAACCAGTATGTAACATAAAACCCGAAAGTAAAGCTGTTAATTTCAAACGGAATACAGGCGTGTGATTATTTCGGGTTTTATGTTACATACTAGTTTCAAACGGAATACAGGCGTGTGATTATTATAAGAAAACTTCAACATCTTGCTTAACGAATCCTGTCTTCAAACAGTAACTGTTTAACATATGTATGCAGATTATTTGATACAAGTAGTGTATCATCATTCCGAACTAAGAGAAATATATAAAATGGTCAGAAAAATGACTAAATTGAAAGTATTGTGTATAATTTATTAAAAACATCTGGTGGACGTTTTAGCTATTTGATTGTCTGGCTTCTAGTAAGGTTTGTTTTAAACGCTATTTTTTAGTCAGGATGGAGTCCAAATCTTACGCAAAGACCGCGAGTCACGCGAAATTTGCCTGATGGTTAGGGCGTTCGACTCGCAACCAGAGTGTCGCGGGTTCGAATCCCCGTCACAGAACATGGTCTCCTTTTCAATATTCGTTGGTAAAAGATTAACCCAAGATTTGGCGGTGGGTGGTGTTGACTAGCTTCCTTTCCTCTAGTATATCACTGCTAGATTAGGGACGGCTAGAGCAGATAGCCGTCGTGTAAATTTGCACGAAATTCACAACAAACCAAACTTCATGAAATTTAATCCCTTCCTCACTCATTTAATTTTGAATCAGTATAAACTTAGTTTTTCCCTTATTTTGCGGCCATATCTTCTAAAAGAAACATTTCTAAAAAACCCACTATCGTTATTTGTTTGTCGTAGCATAGAATTGGTGTTAAGTTTTATTGCCCGTATGTAGATTTTCAAGGTTTTTTATTTGTGTACTAATGGCAGTTTGTACTAACAATGTATTTTTTTACGAAACTCGCTGATTAATCAATTAAAAAATACATTAAAAATAAAATACATTGAATGTACCATTATTTGGGTCAAAACGTTGTGATAATTAAAATCGGATCTTCTCTGCTGTAAAAGTTACTGTATATTTTAAAGGTATATGTTAGTTTTTTATTTAGTTATATTAAACTTTGTAGCTTTCTTATTTAATCACTCGAAATGCATTGATTTATTTTCACTTATACACACAAATCTCTCTTGGTAATTAATTAACACCTCTGTATCTAGTGGTATCACTGTTTTTTAGAGACAGCGTATCGGTGAAAGT
>NW_013687334.1:0-1202 GCF_000517525.1 Limulus polyphemus | reverse complement strand
TTAACTACACACGTCTGTCTAACAATACCTACTATCACAGGAGACTTAACTACACACGTCTGTCTAACAATACCTACTATCACAGGAGACTTAACTACACACGTCTGTCTAACAATACCTACTATCACAGGAGACTTAACTACACACGTCTGTCTAACAATACCTACTATGACTGGGAACTTAACTACACACGTCTGTCTAACAATACCTACTATCACAGGAGACTTAACTACACACGTCTGTCTAACAATACCTACTATCACAGGAGACTTAACTACACACGTCTGTCTAACAATACCTACTATCACAGGAGACTTAACTACACACGTCTGTCTAACAATACCTACTATCACAGTAGTTCCAAAATTCACTTGTTTTGTTATTCTGTACAGTCGATAAGTCACGACTTGTGGTGTTTACTTTTACACTGTTCACTTCTATTCTTTTATTCAACAAAAATAACGACAAAAAGAGTGATTACACACTGTATTAGTTGAACTTTCCAACGGTGCAGTTCTGTTAGGTAAATAATATCCAAATATCTTACTGTTACTACGAACCTAGTCTGTATAATTACTGGATCAGTACCTCCCAACCAAAAGTCATTAAGACAACCGCCCGTGATACTTGGTCCCGCTATGTTGTGAGTGTCTGGACACCACATCATAGACGGCACTCCGAGATCTCGAGGAGGGCAAACGAATACTAAATTCGTGTTTGGCGAACTTGACACCTACTATCATGCCTGGGGGATCTTCGCCCTTGGTACTTCACCCCCACCAAAAAAACAAAAGAAAGGGAGCTACACCATATAGATAAGGGCACTCCTCGGACAACCTCTAGGCTATCTACCAAGTTTGGTCTTGGCAACTCCACAACTGTGGGAGAAGTTCGTGGACAAACATACACACAACGTTTAAAATAACATTTGTCTCAGTTATAAGAAATTACCTAGAGCTGTAGAGATATTGTATCGTATTCATTATTCTAGTTTAAACCGTTGTTCACCAAACAGGTGTACCTTTCATAAACACATTAAGCACGATAATGAAACCCAACTGTATTCATGCTTTACGACTATCGATTAAATCACTACTACTGTAACTCGTAATTATTTGACATGGTCCGAGACTTGTTGCTTCTAGTAGTTAATAGCTTTGTTAAGGTAAATGTCCGAGACTTGTTGCTTCTAGTAGTTAATA
>NW_013687333.1:0-1202 GCF_000517525.1 Limulus polyphemus | reverse complement strand
TTTCTAACCGTTTCAATGTACATGCTACTTTCCATGCTGTTTTGAAACATTTCTAACCGTCTCTACAGTGCACCAGCTGTCTCTCTAGCCAGTAATGGATGTACAAAATTATATTTTTCTGCCAAAAGTGAAGCTAAATAAATAAAATAAACTGCATTTATATTAAATCTGCTAACGATTTTAAAGGTATAATAAAGAGTTGCTAAATTCTTACTATCTACGTTTCTCTTGGTCCTATTGATTGTAAGAAACTAAAACCTTTCATGATCTGGTGGTTAGGGCGCTTGACTTGAAAATTAGGGGTCGCTGGATCGAAACCATTGCAAGACGTGATCTTTCTTTCAGCTGGGGAGAAAGTCAATCCTTTATTCGTTGGTAAATAATAGATCAAGAGTTGGCGGAGGGTGATGTTGATTTGCTGCTTTTTCTTTAAATTATCACTTCAAAATTAGGAACGGCAAGTGCATATAACTCTCGAGTAGCTTTGCGCGAAATTTCAACAAACAAATATTTGTGATTCGATGCTTAACAGAGGATTTTTGTAAATAATTACCCTTAACATTAGACAGAGGTTGCATTCTTAAAAAGCTTTAAATAAAATGTCCGTGAAATGTTAATTTTGTATTGAAATATTGTTAATTATAAGTAATTATTTATTATAAGAATTAATAGAAGATAATGAGTTTAGTAGCTGATTAGTCTATAGTCTTCAATATTGGGCCATTAATACCATTAGACACTTGTACCAACTACATATCTAGTACTCATTGTATGTAATTACCACGTTACTAAAATGGTATCAGAAGCTAAAAGGTGTAAACTTTTTCTAATGTAAATTGTTTTCGTCTAAGGTGGACTCTTCAGACATTGATAATAACTTTTAAATATGACGTCACGGATGGAGTTACAAATCAAAAATTAAAGAGAAAAAAAGAGCAATGAGAAGGACACAAATATATATATATACGGACTTGATATTTTTTCTTAATTAGTGTTAATTATCTGGAATAATTGTATGAAATATTTGTCTTTCGCTTTCCGCTGTATTTTACTGTTTGTGAAATGGAAAAATTACACATTTTCCATTGCAACAAGTGTCCAACTGTTTACTCAATAGAATATTGTGTGTTAACTTGATGATTAATTTGTATTCTTCCACACAAAGTTTCTTTCCGGTTTCATCGATCTAATTGTCATGGCAG
>NW_013687332.1:0-1202 GCF_000517525.1 Limulus polyphemus | reverse complement strand
GTCAACTCTTGTTTCCCATGGGTAAACCCTTTATTTATATATTTTGTTACCAAACTTAAATTACCTGTTACGAAGTATCGGTTGAAGGCTTGTTTCAAGTATACGAGATTGAATATTGAGAAGTTTAAATTATCTTGTTGACAGATACAGTTTTACGAAATCAAAAGTAAACAGTATCATTTCAGTATTAATTTTGGTGTTATATTGTTTCAGAATTGTACAGTATGGTTAAAATGAGTAAATGCTTTCTCTAATGATGGGTGTAGGAGTCTTTCCAGATGTCATGAGGGAAGACCGTACAAGTCTGCTGTGATTGAGCTTCAGAATATGTTTCTAGATCATAAAGCCTTGGATGTTTAGACAGCTATATCTAAGATGACAAAACCCTCGGATATTTTAACTATTAATTAATGAATCATACTGTTTAAGTTTGATTAGAGCACATTTTTTTTAAATCAAGCAGAATCAGTATTTTAATCACTTCACTTCCTGAGAGCAGTTTTGTAGACTTGAAATATTAGATTCAGACCAAAAACTCAAGTAAACACAGTCCAAAGATGAGCTAAGAAAATAGCATTCAGCTTAAAAAAAATGTTTAACTTACATTTCTTTTCTTTACTGCAGAAGTACTAGAAATGAATTAATTTAAATATATTTTACTCATAAACTTTGGCATTAACGCCCCATGGGTCTCGGAATGAAAACGGTTAGTAATATGAACTTTGTGTTACGATTAGCAAGTTTATTAGAAGCCCAGGCACAGAACTGTTGGTTTTTTTTTACAAAATTATTCCTGTTCTAACTTGTAGAATGATGAGATGTATCTGTATTTCTGTTGAAGAAGAATTGGATGTTACAGAATAATGTCATTTTCCACAACAACTTTGAGCACATGATGTTAAATTATACGTGAATTAACTAAACGTGTCAATTAACTAAAACCATACATACTGAAAATAACCTACAGACAACCTGGTCTTTGTACACCCACCCTTTACCTTTCAGGAAAAAATTAATTCCCCTCTTAAACTCCTGTAATGTGCCATAAACTGTTAGAAAAATAAAACTGCCTTAATTGAAGACCAGCCTGTCTTTTAAAAAAATCTAACTTTTGTATTATTATTTTCAGAACACAGTATAAAGAAATCTGAGTCATTAAACCTTTGGATCTCCTGGATATTCTTGTAAATGTCAATAAAATC
>NW_013687331.1:0-1202 GCF_000517525.1 Limulus polyphemus | reverse complement strand
GACACCTATTACTACACCTGCTGAAGAACATCTATTACTACACCTGCTGAAGAACACCTATTACTACACCTGCTGAAGAACGCCTATTACTACACCTGCTGAAGAACACCTATTACTACACCTGCTGAAGGACACCTATTACTACACCTGCTGAAGAACATCTATTACTACACCCACATCTATAAAGGTAAACATTTTCGTACCTTTGTAAGAACTGAGATGAGCGACTTTAACAGATAAGTAATAATGAGGGGGTAACAATTTTCACATAAAGGTAAGAACACCTATTTTTACACCCACATGTATAAAGGTACGAATATCTATTTCTACACCCACATCTATAAAGGTAAGAACACCTACTTCTACACACACACAGCTATACAGGTAAAAACACCCATTTCTACACCCACATCTATAGAGGTAAGAACACCTACTTCTACACTCACATCTATAGAGGTAAGAACACCTACTTCTACACCCACATCTATAAAGGTAAGAACACCTACTTCTACACCCACATCTATAGAGGTAATAACATCTATTTTTACATCCACATCTATAAATGTAAGAACACCTATTTCTACACCCACATTTATAAAGGTAAGAACACCTATTTCTACACCCACATCTATAGAGGTAAGAACACCTATTTCTACACCCACATCTATAAAGGTAAGAACACCTACTTCTACACCCACATCTATAAAGGTAAGAACACCTATTTCTACACCCACATCTATAAAAGTAAGAACACCTATTTCTACACCCACATCTATAACGGTAAACATGTTCGTATCTTTGTAAGAACTGAGATAACCGGCGGAAGTAAGACCCAAATTGCGTTGGGAGTACACCGTCTATCCATAGTACACAGTCTATCCATAGTTCACCGTCTATCCATAGTTCACCGTCTATCCATAGTACACAGTCTATCCATAGTACACCGTCTATCCATAGTTCACCATCTATCCATAGTACACAGTCTATCCATAGTACACCGTCTATCCATAGTTCACCGTCTATCCATAGTTCACCGTCTATCCATAGTACACAGTCTATCCATAGTACACCGTCTATCCATAGTTCACCGTCTATCCATAGTACACAGTCTATCCATAGTACACAGTCTATCCATAGTACACAGTCTATCCATAGTACACCGTCTATCCATAGTACACAGTCTATCCATAGTACACAGTCTA
>NW_013687330.1:0-1202 GCF_000517525.1 Limulus polyphemus | reverse complement strand
TATCATTCATAAATGCCAATACGTCATATTGTTCATAAATACCAATACGTCATATTGTTCATAAATACCAATACGTCTTATCGTTCATAAATACCAATACGTTATATCGTTCATAAATGCCAATACGTTATATCGTTCAGAAATACGTCTTATCATTCATAAATACCAATACGTTATATCGTTCAGAAATACGTCTTATCATTCATAAATGCCAATACGTTATATCGTTCAGAAATACGTCTTATCATTCATAAATGCCAATACGTTATATCGTTCAGAAATACGTCTTATCATTCATAAATGCCAATACGTCATATTGTTCATAAATACCAATACATCATATTGTTCATAAATACCAATACGTCATATCGTTCATAAATACCAATACGTCATATTGTTCATAAATACCAATACGTCATATCGTTCATAAATACCAATACGTCTTATCGTTCATAAATACCAATACGTTATATCGTTCATAAATACCAATAAGTCATATTGTTCATAAATACCAATACGTCATATCGTTCATAAATACCAATAAGTCATATTGTTCATAAATACCAATACGTCATATTGTTCATAAATACCAATACGTCATATCGTTCATAAATACCAATAGTCATATTGTTCATAAATACCAATACGTGATATCGTTCATAAATACCAATACGTCTTATCATTCATAAATACCAATACGTCATATTGTGTACAACAATATACTGTCTTATTGTTCACAAACAATATACTGTCTTTTTGTGTACAAACAATATTCTGTCTTATTGTTCACAAACAACATTCCTTCTTATTGTACTCAAACACAATTAGGTTTTAAATGCTCCGTTGCTATAGTCTTCCTCCATATAAACATTGCCGATGAAATTGTAGAAGTACATCACGTGCATCACATTGGCCTCTTCATACTTTAGAGTATACATCACGTGCATCACATTGGCCACTTCATACTTTAGAGTATACATCACGTGCATCACATTGGCCACTTCATACTTTAGAGTATACATCACGTGCATCACATTGACCACTTCATACTTTAGAGTATACATCACGTGCATCACATTGACCACTTCATACTTTAGAGTATACATCACGTGCATCACATTGGCCACTTCATACTTTAGAGTATACATCACGTGCATCACATTGACCACTTCATACTTTAGAGTATACATCACGTGCATCAC
>NW_013687329.1:0-1202 GCF_000517525.1 Limulus polyphemus | reverse complement strand
CTACAAGTAACTAGTTAAACAAATATTAACACTACAAGTAACTAGTTAAACAAATATTAACACTACAAGTAACTAGTTAAACAAATATTAACACTACAAGTAACTAGTTAAACAAATATTAACACTACAAGTAACTAGTTAAACAAATATTAACCCTACAAGTAACTAGTTAAACAAATATGAAGCAAGTGTAACGTTTTAACGTCTATATCTCATAACTTTATTACTCTGCAATTAATTTATCCGACTTTCAGACCTAGTAAATATAATTTTACTGAGTATTATTCATTTATAGTAAGTATTGTGTGTTATTTTGATGTTTGT
This sequence comes from Limulus polyphemus, assembly GCF_000517525.1. NCBI lineage: Eukaryota > Metazoa > Arthropoda > Merostomata > Xiphosura > Limulidae > Limulus > Limulus polyphemus. The sequence continues at coordinate 878 of NW_013687329.1, read as the reverse complement.
TTTTATTGATTTTTCAGCCATGGTGAACACGGGCATTTTTCTTCACTATGTTTTATATTTATTCTCCTAGTTGACCGTATTCTCACGTACAGTTCCTCTAACTCACGCCACCTAACGTAAATCCTGTACGACTTAAAGGGATTAAACTTTGTATTAACAACCTTATGGCACGTGTACACCGGTCTATTCCTCTCTAACCACATCAGACTACCATAACGTGTTCGGAATGATACCGAAAATATAATATTCACATAAGCTGGACGAGAGTATTTGGATAATTCAAGGACACTCGGAGGACTGAAATATGGAATTATAACTATATGTATTCATGAAAACCATATTGAAGGAGGAAGTAGCAAACAGTGGAATATGGCATATGATATTAATGTCAAATACTACAGAACGGGACTTCTCGCACATCGTGTAAGTATCAACGTTATATGAGAAACACACGGAGAGAGATGAAGGAATAATGAACGCTTTTCTTTGGTAATTTTAGAGTTTAAATTACTTTACTTTAAGTAGACATTTGTTATAAAGCTAAGTTGTCCAAATCGTATCAAATATTGATGTTACAACCATTAACAGACAAAAAGTTGAGAGTAGTTATTTAAACTAATTTATTTATAACGAGCATACCTTTAAAGACAGCTTAGAATTTGTTAATAACATCAATGACATTTCGATCGTGACGTAATAATTGCTAGTTTTGATGTAGAATCACTAATTACTAAAATATCATTGGATGAGACAATTGAATTATGTGTAAACTTGAATTATAATAATGGGGGTAGTTTTGAGGGTTTACCTACAGATTATGTGTAAACTTGAATTATAATAATGGGGGTAGTTTTGAGGGTTTACCTACAGATTATGTA
>NW_013687328.1:0-1203 GCF_000517525.1 Limulus polyphemus | reverse complement strand
GTGGTGCTGGCAAGTATGATCTGATATCATAGACACACGTGGTGCTGACAAGTATGGTCTGATATCATAGATACACATGATGCTGGCAAGTGTGATCTGATATCATAGACACACATGGTACTGTCAAGTGTGATCTGATATCATAGACACAGCTAACAGCGTCATGTTAGACCTAGTATAATTAACAGCGTCACGTTAGATTTGGCATAATTAACAATATCACATTAGGTTTGGTCTAATTCAACAGCGTCACATTAGACCTGGTCTAACTAACAGCGTCACGTTAGGCCTAGTATAATTTAGCTATGTAATGTTAGGTCTCGTATAATTGAACAGCGTCATATTAAGTCTAGTCTAATTCAACAACGTCACGTTAAGTCTAGTCTAATTCAACAACGTCACGTTAGGCTTGGTCTAACAGCGTCACGTTAGGCCTAGTATAATTTAGCTACGTAATGTTAGGTCTCGTATAATTCAACAGCGTCATATTAAGTCTAGTCTAATTCAACAACGTCACGTTAGGCTTGGTCTAATTCAACAATGTCACGTTAGGTCTGATCGAATGTAATAATTTCACGTTAGAACTAGTCTAAAGTTATCTTTTTATAATCCATTTACATCAATAAGAACAAAATATTGAGTACTCTGAACCAGCCCATTCAGTACCTACTGTTTATTATATTCATATAATAACAACATGATAGCTGAAAATAGCAAATGATATATGATACAATAGGATCCTATAAGTTGTATCTAAAGGCCTTCTTCTATAGCACAATAAAATAGTTTATTGTTTAGATACGATCAGATTCAGACTGTCTTTGTATGGTGGAAAAACAATGGTTTTATAACCACTGTGTTTCTCATTGCTAGTAGTGTAGTGGAAAAACAATGGTTTCATAAACACAGTTTCTTATAGCGAGACCTTGAAACCTATATAGAATATTATATACTAACGAATACATAAAATAACTATATTTTCATAATACATACAAAGATAAATAGTCAAATAGATACCAGACGAATCCCCTTACAACAATTTTAGTGATGAATCCTATAGTCAAATAGATACCAGACGAATCACCTTACAACAATTTTAGTGATGTATCCTATAGTCAAATAGATACCAGACGAATCCCCTTACAACAACTTGTTGTGATCAATCCTATAGTTAAATAGATACCAGACGAATCCCCTTACAAA